>NW_027094273.1:0-139851 GCF_029207755.1 Chamaea fasciata | reverse complement strand
GGTGTCCCTGTGGTGCCCTCCCTGTCCTCTAGGTGTCCCTGGGGGTGCCCTGGCTGTCCCCTCGGTGGCCCTGGGGGTGCCCTGGCTGTCCCTAGGGTGCCCTGGCTGTCCTTTAGGTGTCCCTGGGTGTGCCCTGGGTGTCTCTGGGGTGCCCTGCCTGTCCCCTAGGTGTCCCTGGGGGTGCCCTGGGTGTCCCTGGGGGTGCACAGGGTGTCCCTGGGGTTCCCTGGCTGTCCCCTAGGTGTCCCTGGGGGGGCCCTGGCTGTCCCCTAGGTGTCCCTGGGGGTGCCCTGGCTGTCCCTGGGGGTGCACAGGGTGTCCCTGGGGTTCCCTGGCTGTCCCGTACGTGTCCCTGGGGATGCCTTGGAGGTCCCCTAGGCGTCCCTGGGGGGGCCCTGCATGTCTCCTAGGTGTCCCTGGGGGTGCCCTGCCTGTCCTCTACGTGTCCCTGGGGGTGCCATCCCTGTCCCTGGGGTGCCCTGGCTGTCCCCTAGGTGTCCCTGGGGACGCCCTGTCTGTCCTCTAGGTGTCCCTGGGGGTGCCCTGCCTGTCCCCTAGGTGTCCCTGGGGGTGCCCTGGGTGTCCCTGGGGGTGCACAGTGTGTCCCTGGGGTTCCTTGGCTGTCCCGTACGTGTCCCTGGGGGTGCCCTGGAGGTCCCCCAGGTGTCCCTGGGTGTGCCCTGGGTGTCCCTGTGGGTGCCCTGGCTGTTCCTTCGTGTCCCTGGGGTGCCCTGGGTGTCCCTGGGATGCCCTGGGGCGCCCTGCCTGTCCCCTAGGTGTCCCTGGGGGTGCCCCTCGCTATCCCTAGGCTGCCCTGGCTGTCCCCTAGGTGTCCCTGGGGGTGCCCTGCTTGTCCCCTAGATGTCCTTGGGGGGTGCCCTGGCTGTCCCTAAGGTGCCCTGGGTGTGCCCTGGGTGTCCCTGGGTGTGCCCTGGGTGTCCCTGGGGGTGCACAGGGTGTCCCTGGGGTTCCCTGGCTGTCCCCTAGGTGTCCCTGGGGGGCCCTGGCTGTCCCCTAGGTGTCCCTGGGGGTGCCCTGGCTGTCTCTGGGGTGCCCTGGGGGTGCCCTGGGTGTCCCTGGGAATGCACAGGGTGTCCCTGGGGTGCCCTGGCTGTCCCCTAGGTGTCCCTGGGGGTGCCCCGGCTGTCCCCTAGGTGTCCCTGGGGGTGCCCTGGGTGTCCCTGGGGGTGCCCCTGGCTGTCCCCTAGGTGTCCCTGGGAGTGCCCTGGCTGTCCATAGGGTGCCCTGGCTGTCCCCTGGGTGTCCCTGGTGTGCCCTGGCTGTCCTCTAGGTGTCCCTGGGGGTGCCCTGCCTGTCCTCTACGTGTCCCTGGGGGTGCCCTCGCTGTCCCTGGGGTGCCCTGGCTGTCCCCTAGGTGTCCCAGAGGACCCCCTGTCTGTCCTCTAGGTGTCCCTGGGGTTCCCTGGCTCTCCCCTAGGTGTCCCTGGGGGTGCCCTGGGTGTCCCTGCGGGTGCACAGTGTGTCCCTGGGGTTCCCTGGCTGTCCCCAAGGTGTCCCTGGGGAGGCCCTGGCTGTCCCCTAGGTGTCCCTGGGGGTGCCCTGGCTGTCTCTGGGGTGCCCTGGGGGTGCCCTGGCTGTCCCCTTGGTGTCCCTGGGGGTGCCCAGGCTGTCCCCTAGGTGTCCCTGGGAGTGCCCTCGGTGTCCCTGGGGGTGCCCTGCCTGTCCCCTAGGTGTCCTTGGGGGTGCCCTGGCTGTGCCCTAGGTGTCGCTGGGTGTGCCCTGGGTGTCCCTGGGGGTGCACAGGGTGTCCCTGGGGTGCCCTGGCTGTCCCCTGGGTGTCCCTGGGGGTGCCCTGGCTGTCCCCTAAGTGTCCTAGGGGGTGCCCTGGCTGTCCCTAGGGTGCCCTGGCTGTCCCTTAGGTGTCCCTGGGTGTGCCCTGGGTGTCTCTGGGGAGCCCTGGCTGTCCCCTAGGTGTCCCTGGGGGGGCCCTGGCTGTCCCAGGGGGGGCCATGGCTGTCCCTGGGGGTGCCCTGCCTGTCCCCTAGGTGTCCCTGGGGGGGTCCTGGCTGTCTCTGGGGTTCCCTGGCTGTCCCCTAGGTGTCCCTGGGGGTGCCCTGGCTGTCTCTGGGGTGCCCTGGGGGTGCCCTGGGTGTCCCTGGAGGTGCACAGGGTGTTCCTGGGGTGCCCTGGAGGTCCGCTAGGTGTCCCTGGGGGTGCCCTGGGTGTCCCTGGGGTGCCCTGGCTGTCCCCTAGGTGTTCCTGGGGGTGCCCCGGCTGTCCCCTAGGTGTCCCTGGGGGTGCCCTGGCTGTCCCTGGGGGTGCACAGGGTGTCCCTTGGGTTCCCTGGCTGTCCTGTACGTGTCCCTGGGGGTGCCCTGGAGGTCCCCTTGGTGTCCCTGGGGGTGCCCTGGGTGTCCCTGGGGTGCCCTGGCTGACCCCTAGGTGTCCCGGGGGGGCCCTGGCTGTCTCCTAGGTGTCCCTGGGGGTGCCCTGGGCGTCCCTGGGGTGCCCTGGGGTGCCCTGGCTGTCCCCTAGGTGTCCCTGGGGGGGTGCTGGCTGTCTCTGGGGTTCCTTGGCTGTCCCCTAGGTGTCCCTGGGGGTGCCCTGGCTGTCCCCTACGTGTCCCTGGGGGTGCCCTGGGTGTCCCTGGAGTGCCCTGACTGTCCCCTAGGTGTCCCTGAGGGGGCCCTGGCTGTCTCCTAGGTGTCCCTGGGGGTGCCCTGCCTGTCCCCTAAGTGTCCTAGGGGGTGCCCTGGCTGTGCCCTCGGTGTCTCTGGGGGTGCCCTGGCTGTCCCTAGGGTGCCCTGGCTGTCCCTTAGGTGTCCCTTGGTGTGCCCTGGGTGTCTCTGGGGTGCCCTGGCTGTCCCCTAGGTGTCCCTGGGGGTGCCCTGGGTGTCCCTGGGATTGCACAGGGTGTCCCTGGGGGTGCCCTGGCTGTCCCTGGGGGTGCACAGGGTGTCCCTGGGGTTCCCTGGCTGTCCCGTACGTGTCCCTGGGGGTGCCCTGGAAGTCCCCTAGGCGTCCCTGGAGGTGCCCTGGGTGTCCCTGGGGTGCCCTGGCTGTCCCCTAGCTGTCCCTGGGGGGGCCCTGGCTGTCTTCTAGGTGTCCCTGGGGGTGCCCTGGCTGTTCCTGTGGGTGCCCTGGCTGTCCCCTTCGTGTCCCTGGGGTGCCCTGGGTGTCCCTGGGGTGCCCTGGAGTTCCCTGGCTGTCCCCTAGGTGTCCATGGGGGTGCCCTGGCTTTCCCCTAGGTGTCCCTGGGGGTGCTCTGGCTGTCCCCTAAGTGTCCTAGGGGGTACCCTGGCTGTCCCTAGGGTGCCCTGGCTGTCCCTTAGGTTTCCCTGGGTGTGCCCTGGGTGTCTCTGGGGAGCCCTGGCTGTCCCCTAGGTTTCCCTGGGGGGGCCCTGGCTGTCCCTGGGGGAGCCATGGCTGTCCCTGGGGGTGCCCTGGCTGTCCCCTAGGTGTCCCTGGGGGTGCCCTGGCTGTCCCTAGGGTGCCCTTGCTGTGCCCTCGGTGTCCCTGGGGGTGCCCTGGCTGTCCCCTACGTGTCCCTGGGGGTGCCCTGGATGTCCCTGGGGTGCCCTGACTGTCCCCTAGGTTTCCCTGAGGGGGCCCTGGCTGTCTCCTAGGTGTCCCTGGGGTGCCCTGGCTGTCTCGTCAGTCTCCCTGAGGGTGCCCTGGCTGTCCCTGGGGTGCCCTGGGGGTGCCCTGGGTGTCCCTGGGCGTGCACAGGGTGTCCCTGGGGTGCCCTGGCTGTCCCCTCGGTGTCCCTGGGGGTGCCCTGCCTGTCCCCTAAGTGTCCTAGGGGGTGCCCTGGCTGTGCCCTCGGTGTCTCTGGGGGTGCCCTGGCTGTCCCTAGGGTGCCCTGGCTGTCCCTTAGGTATCCCTGGGTGTGCCCTGGGTGTCTCTGGGGTGCCCTGGCTGTCCCCTAGCTGTCCCTGGGGGGGCCCTGACTGTCCCCTAGGTGTCCCTGGGGGTGCTCTGGCTGTCCCTGGGGGAGCTATGGCTGTCCCCTAGGTGTCCCTGGGGGGGCTTTGGCTGTCCCCTAGGTGTCCCTGGGGGTGCCCTGGGTGTCCCTGGGGTGCCCTGGCTGTGCCCTCAGTGTCTCTGGGGGTGCCCTGCCTGTCCCCTAGGTATCCTTGGGGGTGCCCTGGCTGTCCCTAGGGTGCCCTGGCTGTCCCCTCGGTGTCCCTGGGGGTGGCCTGCCTGTCCCCTAGGTGTCCTTGGGGGTGCCCTGGCTGTCCCTAGGGTGCCCTGGCTGTGCCCTCTGTGTCCCTGGGGGTGCCCTGGCTGTCCCTAGGGTACCCTGGCTGTCCCCTAGGTGTCCCTGGGGGTGCCCTGGGTTTGCCTGGGGTGCCCTGGCTGTCCTCTAGGTGTCCCTGGGGGTGCCCTGGGTGTCCCTGGGGATGCCCTGGCTGTCCCCTAGGTGTCCCTGGGGGTGCCCTGGGTGTCCCTGGGGGGGCCCTGGCTGTCCCCTAGGTGTCCCTGGGGGTGCCCTGGCTGTGCCCTCGGTGTCCCGGAGGGTGCTCTGGCTGTCCCTAGGGTGCCCTGGCTGCACCCTAGGTGTCCCTGGGGGTGCCCTGGGTTTCCCCTAGGTGTCCCTGGGGGTGGCCTGGGTGTCCCTGGGGGGCCCTGGCTGTCCCCTAGGTGTCCCTGGGGGTGCATTAGGTGTCCCTCGGGGTGCCCAGGGTGTCCCTGGGGTTCCCTGGCTGTCCCCTAGGTGTTCCTGCCTCGCTCGTATCCTCGACTCCGCCTCCGGCGCCATGGTGACTCCCCTCCCAGTCTGGACCAGTGTGGCCTCACCCCCTCCCCTGGGGCCATCCGACCCATCCCTGTCTAGACCAGTAAGGCACCGAGTGGCCACCATGGACCCCCACACGCCTGCCAGTTCATCCCAGTTCATCCCAGTCCACTCTTCGTCCATCCCAGGTTTCTCTGGTCACCCTCCCAGTGCTCTCAGTCCATCCCAGTCCCGCAGGTGTTGGTGCTTGGGGCTTGATGAGCTGGTGCCTGTCCGCAACGTGGAGCGGCTCAAACGGGACCTCAGGGTGAGGGGGGCGCGGATTTGGGGGGATCCTGGGGGTCCTGAGTTGTCGTGGAGGGGGTTTTTGGGTTGTGGGGGGTCTGGGGGGAGTCCTGGGGGCTGCTTTGGGTGCTTTGGGGGGTATTCGGGAGGTTTGGGCGGCCCATTTGAGGCATCAAAAACCTGAGGAGGGTTTTGACAGCTCCTGGAGGTGGAGGGGGCCGTGGGGGTGAGCTGGCTGTCCCAGGGGGTTCCTGACTGTCCCTCGATGTCCCTGGGGTGCCCTGGCTGTCACTTAGGTGTCCCTCGGGGTGCCCTGGGTGTCCCTGGGGGTGCCCTGGCTGTCCCTGGGGGTGCACAGGGTGTCCCTGGGGTTCCCTGGCTGTCCCGTACGTGTCCCTGGGGGTGCCCTGGAGGTCCCCTAGGCGTCCCTGGGGGTGCCCTGGGTGTCCCTGGGGTGCCCTGGCTGTCCCCTAGCTGTCCCTGGGGGGGCCCGTGCTGTCTCCTAGGTGTCCCTGGGGGTGCCCTGGCTGTCCCCTACGTGTCCCTGGGGTGCCCTGGGTGTCCTTGGGGTGCCCTGGGGTGCCCTGGCTGTCCCCTAGGTGTCCATGGGGTGGCCCTGGCTGTCCCCTAGGTGTCCCTGGGGGTGCTCTGGCTGTCCCTGGGGGAACCATGGCTGTCCCCTTGGTGTCCCTGGGGGTGCCCTGGCTGTCCCCTAGGTGTCCCTGGGGTGCCCCGGCTGTCCCCTAGGTGTCCCTGGGGGTGCCCTGAGTGTCCCTGGGGGTGCCCTGCCTGTCCCCTATGTGTCCTAGGGGGTACCCTGGCTGTCCCTGGGGTGCCCTGGCTGTCCCCTAGGTGTCCCTGGGGGGGCCCTGGCTGTCCCTGGGGGAGCCATGGCTGTCCCTGGGGGTGCCCTGCCTGTCCCCTAGGTGTCCCTGAGGGGGCCCTGGCTGTCCCCTAGGTGTCCCTGGGGTGTCCCTGGGGTTCCCTGGCTGTCCCCTAGGTGTCCTTGGGGGTGCCCTGCTTGTCCCCTAGGTGTCCTTGGGTGTGCCCTGGCTGTCCCTAGGGTGCCCTGGCTGTGCCCTAGGTGTCCCTGGGGGTGGCCTGGGTGTCCCTGGGGGTGCACCGGGTGTCCCTGGGGTTCCCTGGCTGTCCCCTAGGTGTCCTTGGGGGTGCCCTGGGTGTTCCTGGGGGTGCACAGGGTGTCCCTGGGGTTCCCTGGCTGCCCCCAAGGTGTCCCTGGGGGGACCCTGGCTGTCCCCTAGGTGTCCCTGGGGGTGCCCTGGCTGTCTCTGGGGTGCCCTGGGGGTGCCCTGGGTGTCCCTGGGGGTGCACAGGGTGTCCCTGGGGTTCCCTGGCTGTCCCGTACGTGTCCCCGGGGGTGCCCTGGAGGTCCCCTAGGCGTCCCTGGGGGTGCCCTGGGTGTCCCTGGGGTGCCCTGGCTGTCCCCTAGCTGTCCCTGGGGGGGCCCTGGCTGTCTCCTAGGTGTCCCTGGGGGGGTCCTGGCTGTCTCTCGGGTTCCCTGGCTGTCCGCTAGGTGTCCCTGGGGGTGCCCTGGGTGTCCCTGGGGGTGCCCAGGGTGTCCCTGGGGTTCCCTGGCTGTCCCGTATGTGTCCCTGCAGGTCTCCTAGGTGTCCCTGGGGGTGCCTTCGCTGTCCCTGGAGTGCCCTTGCTGTCCCCTAGGCGGCCCTGGGGGTGCCCTGGGTTTCCCCGGGGGTGCCCTCGCTGTCCCCTAGGTGTCCCTGGGGGTGCCCTGGGTGTCCCCTCGGTGTCCCTGGGGGTGCCCTGGCTGTCTTTAGGGTGCCCTGGCTGTCCCCTAGGTGTCCCTGGGGTGCCCTGGGTGTCCCTGGGGTGCCCTGGGGCGCCCTGCCTGTCCCCTAGGTGTCCCTGGGGGTGCCCTCGCTATCCCTAGGCTGCCCTGGCTGTCCCCTAGGTGTCCCTGGGGGTGCCCTAGGTGTCCCTGGGGGTGCCCTGGCTGTCCCTAGGGTGCCCTGGCTGTCCCCTAGGTGTCCCTGGGGGTGTCCTGGGTGTCCCTGGGGTACCCTGGCTGTCTCCAAGGTGTCCCTGTGGGTGCCCAGAGTGTCCCTGGGAGCGCCCTGGCTGTCCCCTAAATGTCCCTGGGGGTGCCCTGGCTGTCCCCTAGGTGTCCCTGGGGGTTTCCTGCCTTCCCCTAGGTGTCCCTGGGGGTGCCCTAGGTGTCCCTGGGGGTGCCCGGGGCGTCCCTGGGGTGCCCTGGCTGTCCCCAAGGTGTCCCTGTGGGTGCCCAGAGTGTCCCTGCGAGTACCCTGGCTATCCCGTAGAGGCCTCTGGGGTTGCCCTGGCTGTCGCGTCAGTGTCCCTGGGGGTGCCCTGCCTGTCCCCTAGGTGTCCCTGCGGGTGCCCTGCCTGTCCCCTAGGTGTCCCTGGGGGTGCCCTGGGTGTCCCTGGGGGTGCCCTGGCTGTCCCCTAGGTGTCCCTGGGGGTGCCCTGGGTGTCCCTGGGGGTGCCCCTGGCTGTCCCCTAGGTGTCCCTGGGGGTGCCCTGACTGTCCATAGGGTGCCCTGGCTGTCCCCTTGGTGTCCCTGGAGTGCCCTGGCTGTCCCCTAGGTGTCCCTGGGGGGGCCCTGGCTGTCTCCTAGGTGTCCCTGGTGGTGCCCTGGCTGTCCCCTACGTGTCCCTGGGGTGCCCTGGGTGTCCCTAGGGGTGCACAGTGTGTCCCTGGGGTTCCTTGGCTGTCCCGTACGTGTCCCTGGGGGTGCCCTGGAGGTCCCCCAGGTGTCCCTGGGGGTGCCCTGGGTGTCCCTGTGGGTGCCCTAGCTGTCCCTACGTGTCCCTGGGGTGCCCTGGGTGTCCCTGGGGTGCCCTGGGGCGCCCTGCCTGTCCCCTAGGTGTCCCTGGGGGTGCCCTCGCTATCCCTAGGCTGCCCTGGCTGTCCCCTAGGTGTCCCTGGGGGTGCCCTGCTTGTCCCCTAGATGTCCTTGGGGGTGCCCTGGCTGTCCCTAGGGTGCCCTGGCTGTGCCCTGGGTGTCCCTGGGTGTGCCCTGGGTGTCCCTGGGGGTGCACAGGGTGTCCCTGGGGTTCCCTGGCTGTCCCCTAGGTGTCCCTGGGGGGCCCTGGCTGTCCCCTAGGTGTCCCTGGGGGTGCCCTGGCTGTCTCTGGGGTGCCCTGGGGGTGCCCTGGGTGTCCCTGGGGGTGCACAGGGTGTCCCTGGGGTGCCCTGGCTGTCCCCTAGGTGTCCCTGGGGGTGCCCTGGCTGTCCCCTAGGTGTCCCTGGGGGTGCCCTGGGTGTCCCTGGGGGTGCCCCTGGCTGTCCCCTAGGTGTCCCTGGGAGTGCCCTGGCTGTCCATAGGGTGCCCTGGCTGTCCCCTGCGTGTCCCTGGGGTGCCCTGGCTGTCCTCTAGGTGTCCCTGGGGGTGCCCTGCCTGTCCTCTACGTGTCCCTGGGGGTGCCCTCGCCTTTCCTGGGGTGCCCTGGCTGTCCCCTAGGTGTCCCAGAGGACCCCCTGTCTGTCCTCTAGGTGTCCCTGGGGGTGCCCTGCCTGTCCCCTAGGTGTCCCTGGGGGTGCCCTGGGTGTCCCTGGGGGTGCACAGCGTGTCCCTGGGGTTCCCTGGCTCTCCCCTAGGTGTCCCTGGGGATGCCCTGGGTGTCCCTGGGGGTGCCCTGGGTGTCCCTGTGGTTCCCTGGCTGTCCCCAAGGTGTCCCTGGGGAGGCCCTGGCTGTCCCCTAGGTGTCCCTGGGGGTGCCCTGGCTGTCTCTGGGGTGCCCTGGGGGTGCCCTGGGTGTCCCTGGGGGTGCACAGGGTGACCCTGGGGTTCCCTGGCTGTCCCCTAGGTGTCCCTGGGGGTGCCCTGGCTGTCCCTGGGAGTGCCCCGGCTGTCCCCTAGGTGTGCCTGAGGTGCCCTACCTGTCCTCTAGGTGTCCCTGGGGGTGCCCTGGCTGTCCCCTCGGTGGCCCTGGGGGTGCCCTGGCTGTCCCTAGGGTGCCCTGGCTGTCCCTTAGGTGTCCCTGGGTGTGCCCTGGGTGTCTCTGGGGTGCCCTGCCTGTCCCCTAGGTGTCCCTGGGGGTGCCCTGGGTGTCCCTGGGGGTGCACAGGTTGTCCCTGGGGTTCCCTGGCTGTCCCCTAGGTGTCCCTGGGGGGGCCCTGGATGTCCCTGGGGTGCCCTGACTGTCCCCTAGGGGTCCCTGAGGGGGCCCTGGCTGTCTCCTAGGTGTCCCTGGGGTGCCCTGGCTGTCTCGTCAGTCTCCCTGAGGGTGCCCTGGCTGTCCCTGGGGTGCCCTGGGGGTGCCCTGGGTGTCCCTGGGCGTGCACAGGGTGTCCCTGGGGTGCCCTGGCTGTCCCCTCGGTGTCCCTGGGGGTGCCCTGCCTGTCCCCTAAGTGTCCTAGGGGGTGCCCTGGCTGTGCCCTCGGTGTCTCTGGGGGTGCCCTGGCTGTCCCTAGGGTGCCCTGGCTGTCCCTTAGGTATCCCTGGGTGTGCCCTGGGTGTCTCTGGGGTGCCCTGGCTGTCCCCTAGCTGTCCCTGGGGGGGCCCTGACTGTCCCCTAGGTGTCCCTGGGGGTGCTCTGGCTGTCCCTGGGGGAGCTATGGCTGTCCCCTAGGTGTCCCTGGGGGGGCTTTGGCTGTCCCCTAGGTGTCCCTGGGGGTGCCCTGGGTGTCCCTGGGGTGCCCTGGCTGTGCCCTCAGTGTCTCTGGGGGTGCCCTGCCTGTCCCCTAGGTATCCTTGGGGGTGCCCTGGCTGTCCCTAGGGTGCCCTGGCTGTCCCCTCGGTGTCCCTGGGGGTGGCCTGCCTGTCCCCTAGGTGTCCTTGGGGGTGCCCTGGCTGTCCCTAAGGTGCCCTGGCTGTGCCCTCTGTGTCCCTGGGGGTGCCCTGGCTGTCCCTAGGGTACCCTGGCTGTCCCCTAGGTGTCCCTGGGGGTGCCCTGGGTTTGCCTGGGGTGCCCTGGCTGTCCTCTAGGTGTCCCTGGGGGTGCCCTGGGTGTCCCTGGGGATGCCCTGGCTGTCCCCTAGGTGTCCCTGGGGGTGCCCTGGGTGTCCCTGGGGGGGCCCTGGCTGTCCCCTAGGTGTCCCTGGGGGTGCCCTGGCTGTGCCCTCGGTGTCCCGGAGGGTGCTCTGGCTGTCCCTAGGGTGCCCTGGCTGCACCCTAGGTGTCCCTGGGGGTGCCCTGGGTTTCCCCTAGGTGTCCCTGGGGGTGGCCTGGGTGTCCCTGGGGGGTTGGCTGTCCCCTAGGTGTCCCTGGGGGTGCATTAGGTGTCCCTGGGGGTGCCCAGGGTGTCCCTGGGGTTCCCTGGCTGTCCCCTAGGTGTCCCTGCCTCGCTCGTATCCTCGACTCCGCCTCCGGCGCCATGGTGACTCCCCTCCCAGTCTGGACCAGTGTGGCCTCACCCCCTCCCCTGGGGCCATCCGACCCATCCCTGTCTAGACCAGTAAGGCACCGAGTGGCCACCATGGACCCCCACACGCCTGCCAGTTCATCCCAGTTCATCCCAGTCCACTCTTCGTCCATCCCAGGTTTCTCTGGTCACCCTCCCAGTGCTCTCAGTCCATCCCAGTCCCGCAGGTGTTGGTGCTTGGGGCTTGATGAGCTGGTGCCTGTCCGCAACGTGGAGCGGCTCAAACGGGACCTCAGGGTGAGGGGGGCGCGGATTTGGGGGGATCCTGGGGGTCCTGAGTTGTCGTGGAGGGGGTTTTTGGGTTGTGGGGGGTCTGGGGGGAGTCCTGGGGGCTGCTTTGGGTGCTTTGGGGGGTATTCGGGAGGTTTGGGCGGCCCATTTGAGGCATCAAAAACCTGAGGAGGGTTTTGACAGCTCCTGGAGGTGGAGGGGGCCGTGGGGGTGAGCTGGCTGTCCCAGGGGGTTCCTGGCTGTCCCTCGATGTCCCTGGGGTGCCCTTGCTGTCACTTAGGTGTCCCTCGGGGTGCCCTGGGTGTCCCTGGGGGTGCCCTGGCTGTCCCTGGGGTGCACAGGGTGTCCCTGGGGTTCCCTGGCTGTCCCGTACGTGTCCCTGGGGGTGCCCTGGAGGTCCCCTAGGCGTCCCTGGGGGTGCCCTGGGTGTCCCTGGGGTGCCCTGGCTGTCCCCTAGCTGTCCCTGGGGGGGCCCGTGCTGTCTCCTAGGTGTCCCTGGGGGTGCCCTGGCTGTCCCCTACGTGTCCCTGGGGTGCCCTGGGTGTCCTTGGGGTGCCCTGGGGTGCCCTGGCTGTCCCCTAGGTGTCCATGGGGTGGCCCTGGCTGTCCCCTAGGTGTCCCTGGGTCCATGGGGTGGCCCTGGCTGTCCCCTAGGTGTCCCTGGGGGTGCTCTGGCTGTCCCTGGGGGAACCATGGCTGTCCCCTTGGTGTCCCTGGGGGTGCCCTGGCTGTCCCCTAGGTGTCCCTGGGGTGCCCCGGCTGTCCCCTAGGTGTCCCTGGGGGTGCCCTGAGTGTCCCTGGGGGTGCCCTGCCTGTCCCCTATGTGTCCTAGGGGGGTACCCTGGCTGTCCCTGGGGTGCCCTGGCTGTCCCCTAGGTGTCCCTGGGGGGGCCCTGGCTGTCCCTGGGGGAGCCATGGCTGTCCCTGGGGGTGCCCTGCCTGTCCCCTAGGTGTCCCTGAGGGGGCCCTGGCTGTCCCCTAGGTGTCCCTGGGGTGTCCCTGGGGTTCCCTGGCTGTCCCCTAGGTGTCCCTGTGGGGGCCCTGGCTTTCCCCTAGGTGTCCCTGGGAGTGCCCTGGCTGTCTCTCGGGTGCCCTGGGGGTGCCCTGGGGTGTCCCTGGGGGTTCACAGGGTGTCCCTGGGGTGCCCTGGCTGTCCCCTAGGTGTCCTTGGGGGTGCCCTGCTTGTCCCCTAGGTGTCCCTTGGGTGTGCCCTGGCTGTCCCTAGGGTGCCCTGGCTGTGCCCTAGGTGTCCCTGGGGGTGGCCTGGGTGTCCCTGGGGGTGCACCGGGTGTCCCTGGGGTTCCCTGGCTGTCCCCTAGGTGTCCTTGGGGGTGCCCTGGGTGTTCCTGGGGGTGCACAGGGTGTCCCTGGGGTTCCCTGGCTGCCCCCAAAGGTGTCCCTGGGGGGACCCTGGCTGTCCCCTAGGTGTCCCTGGGGGTGCCCTGGCTGTCTCTGGGGTGCCCTGGGGGTGCCCTGGGTGTCCCTGGGGGTGCACAGGGTGTCCCCTGGGGTTCCCTGGCTGTCCCGTACGTGTCCCCGGGGGTGCCCTGGAGGTCCCCTAGGCGTCCCTGGGGGTGCCCTGGGTGTCCCTGGGGTGCCCTGGCTGTCCCCTAGCTGTCCCTGGGGGGGCCCTGGCTGTCTCCTAGGTGTCCCTGGGGGGGGTCCTGGCTGTCTCTCGGGTTCCCTGGCTGTCCGCTAGGTGTCCCTGGGGGGTGCCCTGGGTGTCCCTGGGGGTGCCCAGGGTGTCCCTGGGGTTCCCTGGCTGTCCCGTATGTGTCCCTGGAGGTCTCCTAGGTGTCCCTGGGGGTGCCTTCGCTGTCCCTGGGGTGCCCTTGCTGTCCCCTAGGCGGCCCTGGGGGTGCCCTGGGTTTCCCCGGGGGTGCCCTCGCTGTCCCCCTAGGTGTCCCTGGGGGTGCCCTGGGTGTCCCCTCGGTGTCCCTGGGGGTGCCCTGGCTGTCTTTAGGGGTGCCCTGGCTGTCCCCTAGGTGTCCCTGGGGTGCCCTGGGTGTCCCTGGGGTGCCCTGGGGCGCCCTGCCTGTCCCCTAGGTGTCCCTGGGGGTGCCCTCGCTATCCCTAGGCTGCCCTGGCTTGTCCCCTAGGTGTCCCTGGGGGTGCCCTAGGTGTCCCTGGGGGTGCCCTGGCTGTCCCTAGGGTGCCCTGGCTGTCCCCTAGGTGTCCCTGGGGGTGCCCTGGGTGTCCCTGGGGTACCCTGGCTGTCTCCAAGGTGTCCCTGTGGGTGCCCAGAGTGTCCCTGGGAGCGCCCTGGCTGTCCCCTAAATGTCCCTGGGGGTGCCCTGGCTGTCCCCTAGGTGTCCCTGGGGGTTTCCTGCCTTCCCCTAGGTGTCCCTGGGGGTGCCCTAGGTGTCCCTGGGGGTGCCCGGGGCGTCCCTGGGGTGCCCTGGCTGTCCCCAAGGTGTCCCTGTGGGTGCCCAGAGTGTCCCTGCGAGTACCCTGGCTATCCCGTAGAGGCCTCTGGGGTTGCCCTGGCTGTCGCGTCAGTGTCCCTGGGGGTGCCCTGCCTGTCCCCTAGGTGTCCCTGGGGGTGCCCTGCCTGTCCCCTAGGTGTCCCTGGGGGTGCCCTGGGTGTCCCTGGGGGTGCCCCTGGCTGTCCCCTAGGTGTCCCTGGGGGTGCCCTGGGTGTCCCTGGGGGTGCCCCTGGCTGTCCCCTAGGTGTCCCTGGGGGTGCCCTGACTGTCCATAGGGTGCCCTGGCTGTCCCCTTGGTGTCCCTGGAGTGCCCTGGCTGTCCCCTAGGTGTCCCTGGGGGGGCCCTGGCTGTCTCCTAGGTGTCCCTGGTGGTGCCCTGGCTGTCCCCTACGTGTCCCTGGGGTGCCCTGGGTGTCCCTGGGGGTGCACAGTGTGTCCCTGGGGTTCCTTGGCTGTCCCGTACGTGTCCCTGGGGGTGCCCTGGAGGTCCCCCAGGTGTCCCTGGGGGTGCCCTGGGTGTCCCTGTGGGTGCCCTAGCTGTCCCTACGTGTCCCTGGGGTGCCCTGGGTGTCCCTGGGGTGCCCTGGGGCGCCCTGCCTGTCCCCTAGGTGTCCCTGGGGGTGCCCTCGCTATCCCTAGGCTGCCCTGGCTGTCCCCTAGGTGTCCCTGGGGGTGCCCTGCTTGTCCCCTAGATGTCCTTGGGGGTGCCCTGGCTGTCCCTAGGGTGCCCTGGCTGTGCCCTGGGTGTCCCTGGGTGTGCCCTGGGTGTCCCTGGGGGTGCACAGGGTGTCCCTGGGGTTCCCTGGCTGTCCCCTAGGTGTCCCTGGGGGGCCCTGGCTGTCCCCTAGGTGTCCCTGGGGGTGCCCTGGCTGTCTCTGGGGTGCCCTGGGGGTGCCCTGGGTGTCCCTGGGGGTGCACAGGGTGTCCCTGGGGTGCCCTGGCTGTCCCCTAGGTGTCCCTGGGGGTGCCCTGGCTGTCCCCTAGGTGTCCCTGGGGGTGCCCTGGGTGTCCCTGGGGGTGCCCCTGGCTGTCCCCTAGGTGTCCCTGGGAGTGCCCTGGCTGTCCATAGGGTGCCCTGGCTGTCCCCTGGGTGTCCCTGGGGTGCCCTGGCTGTCCTCTAGGTGTCCCTGGGGGTGCCCTGCCTGTCCTCTACGTGTCCCTGGGGGTGCCCTCGCCTTTCCTGGGGTGCCCTGGCTGTCCCCTAGGTGTCCCAGAGGACCCCCTGTCTGTCCTCTAGGTGTCCCTGGGGGTGCCCTGCCTGTCCCCTAGGTGACCCTGGGGGTGCCCTGGGTGTCCCTGGGGGTGCACAGCGTGTCCCTGGGGTTCCCTGGCTCTCCCCTAGGTGTCCCTGGGGATGCCCTGGGTGTCCCTGGGGGTGCCCTGGGTGTCCCTGGGGTTCCCTGGCTGTCCCCAAGGTGTCCCTGGGGAGGCCCTGGCTGTCCCCTAGGTGTCCCTGGGGGTGCCCTGGCTGTCTCTGGGGTGCCCTGGGGGTGCCCTGGGTGTCCCTGGGGGTGCACAGGGTGACCCTGGGGTTCCCTGGCTGTCCCCTAGGTGTCCCTGGGGGTGCCCTGGCTGTCCCTGGGAGTGCCCCGGCTGTCCCCTAGGTGTGCCTGAGGTGCCCTACCTGTCCTCTAGGTGTCCCTGGGGGTGCCCTGGCTGTCCCCTCGGTGGCCCTGGGGGTGCCCTGGCTGTCCCTAGGGTGCCCTGGCTGTCCCTTAGGTGTCCCTGGGTGTGCCCTGGGTGTCTCTGGGGTGCCCTGCCTGTCCCCTAGGTGTCCCTGGGGGTGCCCTGGGTGTCCCTGGGGGTGCACAGGTTGTCCCTGGGGTTCCCTGGCTGTCCCCTAGGTGTCCCTGGGGGGGCCCTGGCTGTCCCCTAGGTGTCCCTGGGGGTGCCCTGGCTGTCCCTGGGGGTGCACAGTGTGTCCCTGGGGTTCCCTGGCTGTCCCGTACGTGTCCCTGGGGATGCCTTGGAGGTCCCCTAGGCGTCCCTGGGGGGGCCCTGGATGTCTCCTAGGTGTCCCTGGGGGTGCCCTGCCTGTCCTCTACGTGTCCCTGGGGGTGCCATCGCTGTCCCTGGGGTGCCCTGGCTGTCCCCTAGGTGTCCCTGGGGACGCCCTGTCTGTCCTCTAGGTGTCCCTGGGGGTGCCCTGCCTGTCCCCTAGGTGTCCCTGGGGGTGCCCTGGGTGTCCCTGGGGGTGCACAGTGTGTCCCCGGGGTTCCTTGGCTGTCCCGTACGTGTCCCTGGGGGTGCCCTGGAGGTCCCCCAGGTGTCCCTGGGGGTGCCCTGGGTGTCCCTGTGGGTGCCCTGGCTGTCCCCTAGGTGTCCCTGGGGACGCCCTGTCTGTCCTCTAGGTGTCCCTGGGGGTGCCCTGGAGGTCCCCCAGGTGTCCCTGGGGTGCCCTGGGTGTCCCCTGGGGTGCCCTGGGGCGCCCTGCCTGTCCCCTAGGTGTCCCTGGGCGTGCCCTCGCTATCCTTAGGCTGCCCTGGCTGTCCCCTAGGTGTCCCTGGGGGTGCCCTGCTTGTCCCCTAGATGTCCTTGGGGGTGCCCTGGCTGTCCCTAGGGTGCCCTGGCTGTGCCCTGGGTGTCCCTGGGTGTGCCCTGGGTGTCCCTGGGGGTGCACAGGGTGTCCCTGGGGTTCCCTGGCTGTCCCCTAGGTGTCCCTGGGGGGCCCTGGCTGTCCCCTAGGTGTCCCTGGGGGTGCCCTGGCTGTCTCTGGGGTGCCCTGGGGGTGCCCTGGGTGTCCCTGGGGGTGCACAGGGTGTCCCTGGGGTGCCCTGGCTGTCCCCTAGGTGTCCCTGGGGGTGCCCTGGCTGTCCCCTAGGTGTCCCTGGGGGTGCCCTGGGTGTCCCTGGGGGTGCCCCTGGCTGTCCTCTAGGTGTCCCTGGGAGTGCCCTGGCTGTCCATAGGGTGCCCTGGCTGTCCCCTGGGTGTCCCAGGGGTGCCCTGTCTGTCCTCTAGGTGTCCCTGGGGGTGCCCTGCCTGTCCCCTAGGTGTCCCTGGGGGTGCCCTGGGTGTCCCTGGGGGTGCACAGCGTGTCCCTGGGGTTCCCTGGCTCTCCCCTAGGTGTCCCTGGGGATGCCCTGGGTGTCCCTGGGGTTCCCTGGCTGTCCCCAAGGTGTCCCTGGGGAGGCCCTGGCTGTCCCTTAGGTGTCCCTGGGGGTGCCCTGGCTGTCTCTGGGGTGCCCTGGGGGTGCCCTGGGTGTCCCTGGGGGTGCACAGGGTGTCCCTGGGGTTCCCTGGCTGTCCCCTAGGTGTCCCTGGGGGTGCCCTGGCTGTCCCTGGGAGTGCCCCGGCTGTCCCCCAGGTGTGCCTGAGGTGCCCTACCTGTCCTCTAGGTGTCCCTGGGGGTGCCCTGGCTGTCCCCTCGGTGGCCCTGGGGGTGCCGTGGCTGTCCCTAGGGTGCCCTGGCTGTCCCTTAGGTGTCCCTGGGTGTGCCCTGGGTGTCTCTGGGGTGCCCTGGCTGTCCCCTAGGTGTCCCTGGGGGTGCCCTGGGGTGTCCCTGGGGGTGCACAGGGTGTCCCTGGGGTTCCCTGGCTGTCCCCTAGGTGTCCCTGGGGGGGCCCTGGCTGTCCCCTAGGTGTCCCTGGGGGTGCCCTGGCTGTCCCTGGGGGTGCACAGTGTGTCCCTGGGGTTCCCTGGCTGTCCCGTACGTGTCCCTGGGGATGCCTTGGAGGTCCCCTAGGCGTCCCTGGGGGGGCCCTGGATGTCTCCTAGGTGTCCCTGGGGGTGCCCTGCCTGTCCTCTACGTGTCCCTGGGGGTGCCCTGGGTGTCCCTGGGGGTGCACAGCGTGTCCCTGGGGTTCCCTGGCTCTCCCCTAGGTGTCCCCTGGGGATGCCCTGGGTGTCCCTGGGGGTGCCCTGGGTGTCCCTGGGGTTCCCTGGCTGTCCCCAAGGTGTCCCTGGGGAGGCCCTGGCTGTCCCTTAGGTGTCCCTGGGGGTGCCCTGGCTGTCTCTGGGGTGCCCTGGGGGTGCCCTGGGTGTCCCTGGGGGTGCACAGGGTGTCCCTGGGGTTCCCTGGCTGTCCCCTAGGTGTCCCTGGGGGTGCCCTGGCTGTCCCTGGGAGTGCCCCGGCTGTCCCCTAGGTGTGCCTGAGGTGCCCTACCTGTCCTCTAGGTGTCCCTGGGGGTGCCCTGGCTGTCCCCTCGGTGGCCCTGGGGGTGCCGTGGCTGTCCCTAGGGTGCCCTGGCTGTCCCTTAGGTGTCCCTGGGTGTGCCCTGGGTGTCTCTGGGGTGCCCTGCCTGTCCCCTAGGTGTCCCTGGGGGTGCCCTGGGTGTCCCTGGGGGTGCACAGGGTGTCCCTGGGGTTCCCTGGCTGTCCCCTAGGTGTCCCTGGGGGGGCCCTGGCTGTCCCCTAGGTGTCCCTGGGGGTGCCCTGGCTGTCCCTGGGGGTGCACAGTGTGTCCCTGGGGTTCCCTGGCTGTCCCGTACGTGTCCCTGGGGATGCCTTGGAGGTCCCCTAGGCGTCCCTGGGGGGGCCCTGGCTGTCCCCTAGTTGTCCCTGGGGGGCCCTGGCTGTCCCCTAGGTGTCCCTGGGGGTGCCCTGGCTGTCTCTGGGGTGCCCTGGGGGTGCCCTGGGTGTCCCTGGGGGTGCACAGGGTGTCCCTGGGGTGCCCTGGCTGTCCCCTAGGTGTCCCTGGGGGTGCCCCGGCTGTCCCCTAGGTGTCCCTGGGGGTGCCCTGGGTGTCCCTGGGGGTGCCCCTGGCTTTCCCCTAGGTGTCCCTGGGAGTGCCCTGGCTGTCCATAGGGTGCCCTGGCTGTCCCCTGGGTGTCCCTGGGGTGCCCTGGCTGTCCTCTAGGTGTCCCTGGGGGTGCCCTGCCTGTCCCCTAAGTGTCCTGGGGGGTGCCCTGGCTGTGCCCTCGCTGTCCCTGGGGGTGGCCTGGCTGTCCCTGGAGTGCTTTGGCTGTCCCCTAGCTGTCCCTGGGGGTGCCCCGGCTGTCCCCTAGGTGTCCCTGGGGATGCCCTGGCTGTCCCTGGGGGTGCCCAGGCTGTCCCCTAGATGTCCCTGGGTGTGCCCTGGGTGTCCCTGGGGGTGCACAGGGTGTCCCTGGGGTTCCCTGGCTGTCCCGTACGTGTCCCTGGGGACTCCTTGGAGGTCCCCAAAGCGTCCCTGGGGGGGCCCTGGATGTCTCTTAGGTGTCCCTGGGGGTGTCCTGGCTGTCCCCTAGGTGTCTCTGGGGGGGCCCTGGCTTCCTCCTAGGTGTCCCTGGGGGTGCCCTGCCTGTCCTCTACGTGTCCCTGGGGGTGCCATCGCTGTCCCTGGGGTGCCCTGGCTGTCCCCTAGGTGTCCCTGGGGACGCCCTGTCTGTCCTCTAGGTGTCCCTGGGGGTGCCCTGCCTGTCTCCTAGGTGTCCCTGGGGGTGCCCTGGGTGTCCCTGGGGGTGCACAGTGTGTCCCTGGGGTTCCTTGGCTGTCCCGTACGTGTCCCTGGGGGTGCCCTGGAGGTCCCCCAGGTGTCCCTGGGGGTGCCCTGGGTGTCCCTGTGGGTGCCCTGGCTGTCCCCTAGGTGTCCCTGGGGACGCCCTGTCTGTCCTCTAGGTGTCCCTGGGGGTGCCCTGGAGGTCCCCCAGGTGTCCCTGGGGTGCCCTGGGTGTCCCTGGGGTGCCCTGGGGCGCCCTGCCTGTCCCCTAGGTGTCCCTGGGCGTGCCCTCGCTATCCCTAGGCTGCCCTGGCTGTCCCCTAGGTGTCCCTGGGGGTGCCCTGCTTGTCCCCTAGATGTCCTTGGGGGTGCCCTGGCTGTCCCTAGGGTGCCCTGGCTGTGCCCTGGGTGTCCCTGGGTGTGCCCTGGGTGTCCCTGGGGGTGCACAGGGTGTCCCTGGGGTTCCCTGGCTGTCCCCTAGGTGTCCCTGGGGGGCCCTGGCTGTCCCCTAGGTGTCCCTGGGGGTGCCCTGGCTGTCTCTGGGGTGCCCTGGGGGTGTCCTGGGTGTCCCTGGGGGTGCACAGGGTGTCCCTGGGGTGCCCTGGCTGTCCCCTAGGTGTCCCTGGGGGTGCCCTGGCTGTCCCCTAGGTGTCCCTGGGGGTGCCCTGGGTGTCCCTGGGGGTGCCCCTGGCTGTCCCCTAGGTGTCCCTGGGAGTGCCCTGGCTGTCCATAGGGTGCCCTGGCTGTCCCCTGGGTGTCCCTGGGGTGCCCTGGCTGTCCTCTAGGTGTCCCTGGGGGTGCCCTGCCTGTCCTCTACGTGTCCCTGGGGGTGCCCTCACCTTTCCTGGGGTGCCCTGGCTGTCCCCTAGGTGTCCCAGAGGACCCCCTGTCTGTCCTCTAGGTGTCCCTGGGGGTGCCCTGCCTGTCCCCTAGGTGTCCCTGGGGGTGCCCTGGGTGTCCCTGGGGGTGCACAGCGTGTCCCTGGGGTTCCCTGGCTCTCCCCTAGGTGTCCCTGGGGATGCCCTGGGTGTCCCTGGGGGTGCACAGCGTGTCCCTGGGGTTCCCTGGCTGTCCCCAAGGTGTCCCTGGGGAGGCCCTGGCTGTCCCCTAGGTGTCCCTGGGGGTGCCCTGGCTGTCTCTGGGGTGCCCTGGGGGTGCCCTGGGTGTCCCTGGGGGTGCACAGGGTGTCCCTGGGGTTCCCTTGCTGTCCCCTAGGTGTCCCTGGGGGTGCCCTGGCTGTCCCTGGGAGTGCCCCGGCTGTCCCCTAGGTGTGCCTGAGGTGCCCTACCTGTCCTCTAGGTGTCCCTGGGGGTGCCCTGGCTGTCCCCTCGGTGGCCCTGGGGGTGCCCTGGCTGTCCCTAGGGTGCCCTGGCTGTCCCTTAGGTGTCCCTGGGTGTGCCCTGGGTGTCTCTGGGGTGCCCTGCCTGTCCCCTAGGTGTCCCTGGCTGTCCCCTAGGTGTCCCTGGGGGTGCCCTGGCTGTCCCTGGGAGTGCCTCGGCTGTCCCCTAGGTGTGCCTGAGGTGCCCTACCTGTCCTCTAGGTGTCCCTGGGGGTGCCCTGGCTGTCCCCTCGGTGGCCCTGGGGGTGCCCTGGCTGTCCCTAGGGTGCCCTGGCTGTCCCTTAGGTGTCCCTGGGTGTGCCCTGGGTGTCTCTGGGGTGCCCTGCCTGTCCCCTAGGTGTCCCTGGGGGTGCCCTGGGTGTCCCTGGGGGTGCACAGGGTGTCCCTGGGGTTCCCTGGCTGTCCCCTAGGTGTCCCTGGGGGGGCCCTGGCTGTCCCCTAGGTGTCCCTGGGGGTGCCCTGGCTGTCCCTGGGGGTGCACAGTGTGTCCCTGGGGTTCCCTGGCTGTCCCGTACGTGTCCCTGGGGATGCCTTGGAGGTCCCCTAGGCGTCCCTGGGGGGGCCCTGGATGTCTCCTAGGTGTCCCTGGGGGTGCCCTGCCTGTCCTCTACGTGTCCCTGGGGGTGCCCTGGGTGTCCCTGGGGGTGCACAGGGTGTCCCTGGGGTTCCCTGGCTGTCCCCTAGGTGTCCCTGGGGGGCCCTGGCTGTCCCCTAGGTGTCCCTGGGGGTGCCCTGGCTGTCTCTGGGGTGCCCTGGGGGTGCCCTGGGTGTCCCTGGGGGTGCACAGGGTGTCCCTGGGGTGCCCTGGCTGTCCCCTAGGTGTCCCTGGGGGTGCCCCGGCTGTCCCCTAGGTGTCCCTGGGGGTGCCCTGGGTGTCCCTGGGGGTGCCCCTGGCTTTCCCCTAGGTGTCCCTGGGAGTGCCCTGGCTGTCCATAGGGTGCCCTGGCTGTCCCCTGGGTGTCCCTGGGGTGCCCTGGCTGTCCTCTAGGTGTCCCTGGGGGTGCCCTGCCTGTCCCCTAAGTGTCCTGGGGAGTGCCCTGGCTGTGCCCTCGCTGTCCCTGGGGGTGGCCTGGCTGTCCCTGGAGTGCTTTGGCTGTCCCCTAGCTGTCCCTGGGGGTGCCCCGGCTGTCCCCTAGGTGTCCCTGGGGATGCCCTGGCTGTCCCTGGGGGTGCCCAGGCTGTCCCCTAGATGTCCCTGGGTGTGCCCTGGGTGTCCCTGGGGGTGCACAGGGTGTCCCTGGGGTTCCCTGGCTGTCCCGTACGTGTCCCTGGGGACTCCTTGGAGGTCCCCAAAGCGTCCCTGGGGGGGCCCTGGATGTCTCTTAGGTGTCCCTGGGGGTGTCCTGGCTGTCCCCTAGGTGTCTCTGGGGGGGCCCTGGCTTCCTCCTAGGTGTCCCTGGGGGTGCCCTGCCTGTCCTCTACGTGTCCCTGGGGGTGCCATCGCTGTCCCTGGGGTGCCCTGGCTGTCCCCTAGGTGTCCCTGGGGACGCCCTGTCTGTCCTCTAGGTGTCCCTGGGGGTGCCCTGCCTGTCTCCTAGGTGTCCCTGGGGGTGCCCTGGGTGTCCCTGGGGGTGCACAGTGTGTCCCTGGGGTTCCTTGGCTGTCCCGTACGTGTCCCTGGGGGTGCCCTGGAGGTCCCCCAGGTGTCCCTGGGGGTGCCCTGGGTGTCCCTGTGGGTGCCCTGGCTGTCCCCTAGGTGTCCCTGGGGACGCCCTGTCTGTCCTCTAGGTGTCCCTGGGGGTGCCCTGGAGGTCCCCCAGATGTCCCTGGGGTGCCCTGGGTGTCCCTGGGGTGCCCTGGGGCGCCCTGCCTGTCCCCTAGGTGTCCCTGGGCGTGCCCTCGCTATCCCTAGGCTGCCCTGGCTGTCCCCTAGGTGTCCCTGGGGGTGCCCTGCTTGTCCCCTAGATGTCCTTGGGGGTGCCCTGGCTGTCCCTAGGGTGCCCTGGCTGTGCCCTGGGTGTCCCTGGGTGTGCCCTGGGTGTCCCTGGGGGTGCACAGGGTGTCCCTGGGGTTCCCTGGCTGTCCCCTAGGTGTCCCTTGGGGGCCCTGGCTGTCCCCTAGGTGTCCCTGGGGGTGCCCTGGCTGTCTCTGGGGTGCCCTGGGGGTGCCCTGGGTGTCCCTGGGGGTGCACAGGGTGTCCCTGGGGTGCCCTGGCTGTCCCCTAGGTGTCCCTGGGGGTGCCCTGGCTGTCTCTGGGGTGCCCTGGGGGTGCCCTGGGTGTCCCTGGGGGTGCACAGGGTGTCCCTGGGGTGCCCTGCCTGTCCCCTAAGTGTCCTGGGGGGTGCCCTGGCTGTGCCCTCGCTGTCCCTGGGGGTGGCCTGGCTGTCCCTGGAGTGCTTTGGCTGTCCCCTAGCTGTCCCTGGGGGTGCCCCGGCTGTCCCCTAGGTGTCCCTGGGGATGCCCTGGCTGTCCCTGGGGGTGCCCAGGCTGTCCCCTAGATGTCCCTGGGTGTGCCCTGGGTGTCCCTGGGGGTGCACAGGGTGTCCCTGGGGTTCCCTGGCTGTCCCGTACGTGTCCCTGGGGACTCCTTGGAGGTCCCCAAAGCGTCCCTGGGGGGGCCCTGGATGTCTCTTAGGTGTCCCTGGGGGTGTCCTGGCTGTCCCCTAGGTGTCTCTGGGGGGGCCCTGGCTTCCTCCTAGGTGTCCCTGGGGGTGCCCTGCCTGTCCTCTACGTGTCCCTGGGGGTGCCATCGCTGTCCCTGGGGTGCCCTGGCTGTCCCCTAGGTGTCCCTGGGGACGCCCTGTCTGTCCTCTAGGTGTCCCTGGGGGTGCCCTGCCTGTCTCCTAGGTGTCCCTGGGGGTGCCCTGGGTGTCCCTGGGGGTGCACAGTGTGTCCCTGGGGTTCCTTGGCTGTCCCGTACGTGTCCCTGGGGGTGCCCTGGAGGTCCCCCAGGTGTCCCTGGGGGTGCCCTGGGTGTCCCTGTGGGTGCCCTGGCTGTCCCCTAGGTGTCCCTGGGGACGCCCTGTCTGTCCTCTAGGTGTCCCTGGGGGTGCCCTGGAGGTCCCCCAGGTGTCCCTGGGGTGCCCTGGGTGTCCCTGGGGTGCCCTGGGGCGCCCTGCCTGTCCCCTAGGTGTCCCTGGGCGTGCCCTCGCTATCCCTAGGCTGCCCTGGCTGTCCCCTAGGTGTCCCTGGGGGTGCCCTGCTTGTCCCCTAGATGTCCTTGGGGGTGCCCTGGCTGTCCCTAGGGTGCCCTGGCTGTGCCCTGGGTGTCCCTGGGTGTGCCCTGGGTGTCCCTGGGGGTGCACAGGGTGTCCCTGGGGTTCCCTGGCTGTCCCCTAGGTGTCCCTGGGGGGCCCTGGCTGTCCCCTAGGTGTCCCTGGGGGTGCCCTGGCTGTCTCTGGGGTGCCCTGGGGGTGTCCTGGGTGTCCCTGGGGGTGCACAGGGTGTCCCTGGGGTGCCCTGGCTGTCCCCTAGGTGTCCCTGGGGGTGCCCTGGCTGTCCCCTAGGTGTCCCTGGGGGTGCCCTGGGTGTCCCTGGGGGTGCCCCTGGCTGTCCCCTAGGTGTCCCTGGGAGTGCCCTGGCTGTCCATAGGGTGCCCTGGCTGTCCCCTGGGTGTCCCTGGGGTGCCCTGGCTGTCCTCTAGGTGTCCCTGGGGGTGCCCTGCCTGTCCTCTACGTGTCCCTGGGGGTGCCCTCACCTTTCCTGGGGTGCCCTGGCTGTCCCCTAGGTGTCCCAGAGGACCCCCTGTCTGTCCTCTAGGTGTCCCTGGGGGTGCCCTGCCTGTCCCCTAGGTGTCCCTGGGGGTGCCCTGGGTGTCCCTGGGGGTGCACAGCGTGTCCCTGGGGTTCCCTGGCTCTCCCCTAGGTGTCCCTGGGGATGCCCTGGGTGTCCCTGGGGGTGCACAGCGTGTCCCTGGGGTTCCCTGGCTGTCCCCAAGGTGTCCCTGGGGAGGCCCTGGCTGTCCCCTAGGTGTCCCTGGGGGTGCCCTGGCTGTCTCTGGGGTGCCCTGGGGGTGCCCTGGGTGTCCCTGGGGGTGCACAGGGTGTCCCTGGGGTTCCCTTGCTGTCCCCTAGGTGTCCCTGGGGGTGCCCTGGCTGTCCCTGGGAGTGCCCCGGCTGTCCCCTAGGTGTGCCTGAGGTGCCCTACCTGTCCTCTAGGTGTCCCTGGGGGTGCCCTGGCTGTCCCCTCGGTGGCCCTGGGGGTGCCCTGGCTGTCCCTAGGGTGCCCTGGCTGTCCCTTAGGTGTCCCTGGGTGTGCCCTGGGTGTCTCTGGGGTGCCCTGCCTGTCCCCTAGGTGTCCCTGGCTGTCCCCTAGGTGTCCCTGGGGGTGCCCTGGCTGTCCCTGGGAGTGCCTCGGCTGTCCCCTAGGTGTGCCTGAGGTGCCCTACCTGTCCTCTAGGTGTCCCTGGGGGTGCCCTGGCTGTCCCCTCGGTGGCCCTGGGGGTGCCCTGGCTGTCCCTAGGGTGCCCTGGCTGTCCCTTAGGTGTCCCTGGGTGTGCCCTGGGTGTCTCTGGGGTGCCCTGCCTGTCCCCTAGGTGTCCCTGGGGGTGCCCTGGGTGTCCCTGGGGGTGCACAGGGTGTCCCTGGGGTTCCCTGGCTGTCCCCTAGGTGTCCCTGGGGGGGCCCTGGCTGTCCCCTAGGTGTCCCTGGGGGTGCCCTGGCTGTCCCTGGGGGTGCACAGTGTGTCCCTGGGGTTCCCTGGCTGTCCCGTACGTGTCCCTGGGGATGCCTTGGAGGTCCCCTAGGCGTCCCTGGGGGGGCCCTGGATGTCTCCTAGGTGTCCCTGGGGGTGCCCTGCCTGTCCTCTACGTGTCCCTGGGGGTGCCCTGGGTGTCCCTGGGGGTGCACAGGGTGTCCCTGGGGTTCCCTGGCTGTCCCCTAGGTGTCCCTGGGGGGCCCTGGCTGTCCCCTAGGTGTCCCTGGGGGTGCCCTGGCTGTCTCTGGGGTGCCCTGGGGGTGCCCTGGGTGTCCCTGGGGGTGCACAGGGTGTCCCTGGGGTGCCCTGGCTGTCCCCTAGGTGTCCCTGGGGGTGCCCCGGCTGTCCCCTAGGTGTCCCTGGGGGTGCCCTGGGTGTCCCTGGGGGTGCCCCTGGCTTTCCCCTAGGTGTCCCTGGGAGTGCCCTGGCTGTCCATAGGGTGCCCTGGCTGTCCCCTGGGTGTCCCTGGGGTGCCCTGGCTGTCCTCTAGGTGTCCCTGGGGGTGCCCTGCCTGTCCCCTAAGTGTCCTGGGGAGTGCCCTGGCTGTGCCCTCGCTGTCCCTGGGGGTGGCCTGGCTGTCCCTGGAGTGCTTTGGCTGTCCCCTAGCTGTCCCTGGGGGTGCCCCGGCTGTCCCCTAGGTGTCCCTGGGGATGCCCTGGCTGTCCCTGGGGGTGCCCAGGCTGTCCCCTAGATGTCCCTGGGTGTGCCCTGGGTGTCCCTGGGGGTGCACAGGGTGTCCCTGGGGTTCCCTGGCTGTCCCGTACGTGTCCCTGGGGACTCCTTGGAGGTCCCCAAAGCGTCCCTGGGGGGGCCCTGGATGTCTCTTAGGTGTCCCTGGGGGTGTCCTGGCTGTCCCCTAGGTGTCTCTGGGGGGGCCCTGGCTTCCTCCTAGGTGTCCCTGGGGGTGCCCTGCCTGTCCTCTACGTGTCCCTGGGGGTGCCATCGCTGTCCCTGGGGTGCCCTGGCTGTCCCCTAGGTGTCCCTGGGGACGCCCTGTCTGTCCTCTAGGTGTCCCTGGGGGTGCCCTGCCTGTCTCCTAGGTGTCCCTGGGGGTGCCCTGGGTGTCCCTGGGGGTGCACAGTGTGTCCCTGGGGTTCCTTGGCTGTCCCGTACGTGTCCCTGGGGGTGCCCTGGAGGTCCCCCAGGTGTCCCTGGGGGTGCCCTGGGTGTCCCTGTGGGTGCCCTGGCTGTCCCCTAGGTGTCCCTGGGGACGCCCTGTCTGTCCTCTAGGTGTCCCTGGGGGTGCCCTGGAGGTCCCCCAGATGTCCCTGGGGTGCCCTGGGTGTCCCTGGGGTGCCCTGGGGCGCCCTGCCTGTCCCCTAGGTGTCCCTGGGCGTGCCCTCGCTATCCCTAGGCTGCCCTGGCTGTCCCCTAGGTGTCCCTGGGGGTGCCCTGCTTGTCCCCTAGATGTCCTTGGGGGTGCCCTGGCTGTCCCTAGGGTGCCCTGGCTGTGCCCTGGGTGTCCCTGGGTGTGCCCTGGGTGTCCCTGGGGGTGCACAGGGTGTCCCTGGGGTTCCCTGGCTGTCCCCTAGGTGTCCCTTGGGGGCCCTGGCTGTCCCCTAGGTGTCCCTGGGGGTGCCCTGGCTGTCTCTGGGGTGCCCTGGGGGTGCCCTGGGTGTCCCTGGGGGTGCACAGGGTGTCCCTGGGGTGCCCTGGCTGTCCCCTAGGTGTCCCTGGGGGTGCCCTGGCTGTCCCCTAGGTGTCCCTGGGGGTGCCCTGGGTGTCCCTGGGGGTGCCCCTGGCTGTCCCCTAGGTGTCCCTGGGAGTGCCCTGGCTGTCCATAGGGTGCCCTGGCTGTCCCCTGGGTGTCCCTGGGGTGCCCTGGCTGTCCTCTAGGTGTCCCTGGGGGTGCCCTGCCTGTCCTCTACGTGTCCCTGGGGGTGCCCTCACCTTTCCTGGGGTGCCCTGGCTGTCCCCTAGGTGTCCCAGAGGACCCCCTGTCTGTCCTCTAGGTGTCCCTGGGGGTGCCCTGCCTGTCCCCTAGGTGTCCCTGGGGGTGCCCTGGGTGTCCCTGGGGGTGCACAGCGTGTCCCTGGGGTTCCCTGGCTCTCCCCTAGGTGTCCCTGGGGATGCCCTGGGTGTCCCTGGGGGTGCACAGCGTGTCCCTGGGGTTCCCTGGCTGTCCCCAAGGTGTCCCTGGGGAGGCCCTGGCTGTCCCCTAGGTGTCCCTGGGGGTGCCCTGGCTGTCTCTGGGGTGCCCTGGGGGTGCCCTGGGTGTCCCTGGGGGTGCACAGGGTGTCCCTGGGGTTCCCTGGCTGTCCCCTAGGTGTCCCTGGGGGTGCCCTGGCTGTCCCTGGGAGTGCCCCGGCTGTCCCCTAGGTGTGCCTGAGGTGCCCTACCTGTCCTCTAGGTGTCCCTGGGGGTGCCCTGGCTGTCCCCTCGGTGGCCCTGGGGGTGCCCTGGCTGTCCCTAGGGTGCCCTGGCTGTCTCTTAGGTGTCCCTGGGTGTGCCCTGGGTGTCTCTGGGGTGCCCTGCCTGTCCCCTAGGTGTCCCTGGCTGTCCCCTAGGTGTCCCTGGGGGTGCCCTGGCTGTCCCTGGGAGTGCCCCGGCTGTCCCCTAAGTGTGCCTGAGGTGCCCTACCTGTCCTCTAGGTGTCCCTGGGGGTGCCCTGGCTGTCCCCTCGGTGGCCCTGGGGGTGCCCTGGCTGTCCCTAGGGTGCCCTGGCTGTCCCTTAGGTGTCCCTGGGTGTGCCCTGGGTGTCTCTGGGGTGCCCTGCCTGTCCCCTAGGTGTCCCTGGGGTTCCCTGGCTGTCCCGTACGTGTCCCTGGGGATGCCTTGGAGGTCCCCTTGGCATCCCTGGGGGGGCCCTGGATGTCTCCTAGGTGTCCCTGGGGGTGCCCTGCCTGTCCTCTACGTGTCCCTGGGGGTGCCATCGCTGTCCCTGGGGTGCCCTGGCTGTCCCCTAGGTGTCCCTGGGGACGCCCTGTCTGTCCTCTAGGTGTCCCTGGGGGTGCCCTGCCTGTCCCCTAGGTGTCCCTGGGGGTGCCCTGGGTGTCCCTGGGGGTGCACAGTGTGTCCCTGGGGTTCCTTGGCTGTCCCGTACGTGTCCCTGGGGGTGCCCTGGAGGTCCCCCAGGTGTCCCTGGGGGTGCCCTGGGTGTCCCTGTGGGTGCCCTGGCTTTCGCTACGTGTCCCTGGGGTGCCCTGGGTGTCCCTGGGGTGCCCTGGGGCGCCCTGCCTGTCCCCTAGGTGTCCCTGGGGGTGCCCTCGCTATCCCTAGGCTGCCCTGGCTGTCCCCTAGGTGTCCCTGGGGGTGCCCTGCTTGTCCCCTAGATGTCCTTGGGGGTGCCCTGGCTGTCCCCAGGGTGCCCTGGGTGTGCCCTGGGTGTCCCTGGGTGTGCCCTGGGTGTCCCTGGGGGTGCACAGGGTGTCCCTGGGGTTCCCTGGCTGTCCCCTAGGTGTCCCTGGGGGGCCCTGGCTGTCCCCTAGGTGTCCCTGGGGGTGCCCTGGCTGTCTCTGGGGTGCCCTGGGGGTGCCCTGGGTGTCCCTGGGGGTGCACAGGGTGTCCCTGGGGTGCCCTGGCTGTCCCCTAGGTGTCCCTGGGGGTGCCCCGGCTGTCCCCTAGGTGTCCCTGGGGGTGCCCTGGGTGTCCCTGGGGGTGCCCCTGGCTGTCCCCTAGGTGTCCCTGGGAGTGCCCTGGCTGTCCATAGGGTGCCCTGGCTGTCCCCTGGGTGTCCCTGGGGGTGCCCTGCCTGTCCCCTAAGTGTCCTAGGTGGTGCCCTGGCTGTCCCTAGGGTGCCCTGGCTGTGCCCTCGCTGTCCCTGGGGGTGGCCTGGCTGTCCCTGGAGTGCTTTGGCTGTCCCCTAGCTGTCCCTGGGGGTGCCCCGGCTGTCCCCTAGGTGTCCCTGGGGATGCCCTGGCTGTCCCTGGGGGTGCCCAGGCTGTCCCCTAGATGTCCCTGGGTGTGCCCTGGGTGTCCCTGGGGGTGCACAGGGTGTCCCTGGGGTTCCCTGGCTGTCCCGTACGTGTCCGTGGGGATGCCTTGGAGGTCCCCTAGGCGTCCCTGGGGGGGCCCTTAATGTCCCCTAGGTGTCCCTGGGGGGGCCCTGGCTGTCCCCTAGGTGTCCCTGGGGGTGCCCTGGCTGTCCCTGGGGGTGCACAGTGTGTCCCTGGGGTTCCCTGGCTGTCCCGTACGTGTCCCTGGGGATGCCTTGGAGGTCCCCTAGGCGTCCCTGGGGGGGCCCTGGATGTCTCCTAGGTGTCCCTGGGGGTGCCCTGCCTGTCCTCTACGTGTCCCTGGGGGTGCCCTGGGTGTCCCTGGGGGTGCACAGGGTGTCCCTGGGGTTCCCTGGCTGTCCCCTAGGTGTCCCTGGGGGGCCCTGGCTGTCCCCTAGGTGTCCCTGGGGGTGCCCTGGCTGTCTCTGGGGTGCCCTGGGGGTGCCCTGGGTGTCCCTGGGGGTGCACAGGGTGTCCCTGGGGTGCCCTGGCTGTCCCCTAGGTGTCCCTGGGGGTGCCCCGGCTGTCCCCTAGGTGTCCCTGGGGGTGCCCTGGGTGTCCCTGGGGGTGCCCCTGGCTTTCCCCTAGGTGTCCCTGGGAGTGCCCTGGCTGTCCATAGGGTGCCCTGGCTGTCCCCTGGGTGTCCCTGGGGTGCCCTGGCTGTCCTCTAGGTGTCCCTGGGGGTGCCCTGCCTGTCCCCTAAGTGTCCTGGGGAGTGCCCTGGCTGTGCCCTCGCTGTCCCTGGGGGTGGCCTGGCTGTCCCTGGAGTGCTTTGGCTGTCCCCTAGCTGTCCCTGGGGGTGCCCCGGCTGTCCCCTAGGTGTCCCTGGGGATGCCCTGGCTGTCCCTGGGGGTGCCCAGGCTGTCCCCTAGATGTCCCTGGGTGTGCCCTGGGTGTCCCTGGGGGTGCACAGGGTGTCCCTGGGGTTCCCTGGCTGTCCCGTACGTGTCCCTGGGGACTCCTTGGAGGTCCCCAAAGCGTCCCTGGGGGGGCCCTGGATGTCTCTTAGGTGTCCCTGGGGGTGTCCTGGCTGTCCCCTAGGTGTCTCTGGGGGGGCCCTGGCTTCCTCCTAGGTGTCCCTGGGGGTGCCCTGCCTGTCCTCTACGTGTCCCTGGGGGTGCCATCGCTGTCCCTGGGGTGCCCTGGCTGTCCCCTAGGTGTCCCTGGGGACGCCCTGTCTGTCCTCTAGGTGTCCCTGGGGGTGCCCTGCCTGTCTCCTAGGTGTCCCTGGGGGTGCCCTGGGTGTCCCTGGGGGTGCACAGTGTGTCCCTGGGGTTCCTTGGCTGTCCCGTACGTGTCCCTGGGGGTGCCCTGGAGGTCCCCCAGGTGTCCCTGGGGGTGCCCTGGGTGTCCCTGTGGGTGCCCTGGCTGTCCCCTAGGTGTCCCTGGGGACGCCCTGTCTGTCCTCTAGGTGTCCCTGGGGGTGCCCTGGAGGTCCCCCAGATGTCCCTGGGGTGCCCTGGGTGTCCCTGGGGTGCCCTGGGGCGCCCTGCCTGTCCCCTAGGTGTCCCTGGGCGTGCCCTCGCTATCCCTAGGCTGCCCTGGCTGTCCCCTAGGTGTCCCTGGGGGTGCCCTGCTTGTCCCCTAGATGTCCTTGGGGGTGCCCTGGCTGTCCCTAGGGTGCCCTGGCTGTGCCCTGGGTGTCCCTGGGTGTGCCCTGGGTGTCCCTGGGGGTGCACAGGGTGTCCCTGGGGTTCCCTGGCTGTCCCCTAGGTGTCCCTTGGGGGCCCTGGCTGTCCCCTAGGTGTCCCTGGGGGTGCCCTGGCTGTCTCTGGGGTGCCCTGGGGGTGCCCTGGGTGTCCCTGGGGGTGCACAGGGTGTCCCTGGGGTGCCCTGGCTGTCCCCTAGGTGTCCCTGGGGGTGCCCTGGCTGTCCCCTAGGTGTCCCTGGGGGTGCCCTGGGTGTCCCTGGGGGTGCCCCTGGCTGTCCCCTAGGTGTCCCTGGGAGTGCCCTGGCTGTCCATAGGGTGCCCTGGCTGTCCCCTGGGTGTCCCTGGGGTGCCCTGGCTGTCCTCTAGGTGTCCCTGGGGGTGCCCTGCCTGTCCTCTACGTGTCCCTGGGGGTGCCCTCACCTTTCCTGGGGTGCCCTGGCTGTCCCCTAGGTGTCCCAGAGGACCCCCTGTCTGTCCTCTAGGTGTCCCTGGGGGTGCCCTGCCTGTCCCCTAGGTGTCCCTGGGGGTGCCCTGGGTGTCCCTGGGGGTGCACAGCGTGTCCCTGGGGTTCCCTGGCTCTCCCCTAGGTGTCCCTGGGGATGCCCTGGGTGTCCCTGGGGGTGCACAGCGTGTCCCTGGGGTTCCCTGGCTGTCCCCAAGGTGTCCCTGGGGAGGCCCTGGCTGTCCCCTAGGTGTCCCTGGGGGTGCCCTGGCTGTCTCTGGGGTGCCCTGGGGGTGCCCTGGGTGTCCCTGGGGGTGCACAGGGTGTCCCTGGGGTTCCCTGGCTGTCCCCTAGGTGTCCCTGGGGGTGCCCTGGCTGTCCCTGGGAGTGCCCCGGCTGTCCCCTAGGTGTGCCTGAGGTGCCCTACCTGTCCTCTAGGTGTCCCTGGGGGTGCCCTGGCTGTCCCCTCGGTGGCCCTGGGGGTGCCCTGGCTGTCCCTAGGGTGCCCTGGCTGTCTCTTAGGTGTCCCTGGGTGTGCCCTGGGTGTCTCTGGGGTGCCCTGCCTGTCCCCTAGGTGTCCCTGGCTGTCCCCTAGGTGTCCCTGGGGGTGCCCTGGCTGTCCCTGGGAGTGCCCCGCTGTCCCCTAAGTGTGCCTGAGGTGCCCTACCTGTCCTCTAGGTGTCCCTGGGGGTGCCCTGGCTGTCCCCTCGGTGGCCCTGGGGGTGCCCTGGCTGTCCCTAGGGTGCCTGGCTGTCCCTTAGGTGTCCCTGGGTGTGCCCTGGGTGTCTCTGGGGTGCCCTGCCTGTCCCCTAGGTGTCCCTGGGGTTCCCTGGCTGTCCCGTACGTGTCCCTGGGGATGCCTTGGAGGTCCCCTTGGCATCCCTGGGGGGGGCCCTGGATGTCTCCTAGGTGTCCCTGGGGGTGCCCTGCCTGTCCTCTACGTGTCCCTGGGGGTGCCATCGCTGTCCCTGGGGTGCCCTGGCTGTCCCCTAGGTGTCCCTGGGGACGCCCTGTCTGTCCTCTAGGTGTCCCTGGGGGTGCCCTGCCTGTCCCCTAGGTGTCCTGGGGGTGCCCTGGTGTCCCTGGGGGTGCACAGTGTGTCCCTGGGGTTCCTTGGCTGTCCCGTACGTGTCCCTGGGGGTGCCCTGGAGGTCCCCCAGGTGTCCCTGGGGGTGCCCTGGGTGTCCCTGTGGGTGCCCTGGCTTTCGCTACGTGTCCCTGGGGTGCCCTGGGTGTCCCTGGGGTGCCCTGGGGCGCCCTTCCTGTCCCCTAGGTGTCCCTGGGGGTGCCCTCGCTATCCCTAGGCTGCCCTGGCTGTCCCCTAGGTGTCCCTGGGGGTGCCCTGCTTGTCCCCTAGATGTCCTTGGGGGTGCCCTGGCTGTCCCCAGGGTGCCCTGGGTGTGCCCTGGGTGTCCCTGGGTGTGCCCTGGGTGTCCCTGGGGGTGCACAGGGTGTCCCTGGGGTTCCCTGGCTGTCCCCTAGGTGTCCCTGGGGGGGCCCTGGCTGTCCCCTAGGTGTCCCTGGGGGTGCCCTGGCTGTCTCTGGGGTGCCCTGGGGGTGCCCTGGGTGTCCCTGGGGGTGCACAGGGTGTCCCTGGGGTGCCCTGGCTGTCCCCTAGGTGTCCCTGGGGGTGCCCCGGCTGTCCCCTAGGTGTCCCTGGGGGTGCCCTGGGTGTCCCTGGGGGTGCCCCTGGCTGGTCCCCTAGGTGTCCCTGGGAGTGCCCTGGCTGTCCATAGGGTGCCCTGGCTGTCCCCTGGGTGTCCCTGGGGGTGCCCTGCCTGTCCCCTAAGTGTCCTAGGTGGTGCCCTGGCTGTCCCTAGGGTGCCCTGGCTGTGCCCTCGCTGTCCCTTGGGGGTGGCCTGGCTGTCCCTGGAGTGCTTTGGCTGTCCCCTAGCTGTCCCTGGGGGTGCCCCGGCTGTCCCCTAGGTGTCCCTGGGGATGCCCTGGCTGTCCCTGGGGGTGCCCAGGCTGTCCCTAGATGTCCCTGGGTGTGCCCTGGGTGTCCCTGGGGGTGCACAGGGTGTCCCTGGGGTTCCCTGGCTGTCCCGTACGTGTCCGTGGGGATGCCTTGGAGGTCCCCTAGGCGTCCCTGGGGGGGCCCTTAATGTCCCCTAGGTGTCCCTGGGGGGGCCCTGGCTGTCCCCTAGGTGTCCCTGGGGGTGCCCTGGCTGTCCCTGGGGGTGCACAGTGTGTCCCTGGGGTTCCCTGGCTGTCCCGTACGTGTCCCTGGGGATGCCTTGGAGGTCCCCTAGGCGTCCCTGGGGGGGCCCTGGATGTCTCCTAGGTGTCCCTGGGGGTGCCCTGCCTGTCCTCTACGTGTCCCTGGGGGTGCCCTGGGTGTCCCTGGGGGTGCACAGGGTGTCCCTGGGGTTCCCTGGCTGTCCCCTAGGTGTCCCTGGGGGGCCCTGGCTGTCCCCTAGGTGTCCCTGGGGGTGCCCTGGCTGTCTCTGGGGTGCCCTGGGGGTGCCCTGGGTGTCCCTGGGGGTGCACAGGGTGTCCCTGGGGTGCCCTGGCTGTCCCCTAGGTGTCCCTGGGGGTGCCCCGGCTGTCCCCTAGGTGTCCCTGGGGGTGCCCTGGGTGTCCCTGGGGGTGCCCCTGGCTTTCCCCTAGGTGTCCCTGGGAGTGCCCTGGCTGTCCATAGGGTGCCCTGGCTGTCCCCTGGGTGTCCCTGGGGTGCCCTGGCTGTCCTCTAGGTGTCCCTGGGGGTGCCCTGCCTGTCCCCTAAGTGTCCTGGGGGGTGCCCTGGCTGTGCCCTCGCTGTCCCTGGGGGTGGCCTGGCTGTCCCTGGAGTGCTTTGGCTGTCCCCTAGCTGTCCCTGGGGGTGCCCCGGCTGTCCCCTAGGTGTCCCTGGGGATGCCCTGGCTGTCCCTGGGGGTGCCCAGGCTGTCCCCTAGATGTCCCTGGGTGTGCCCTGGGTGTCCCTGGGGGTGCACAGGGTGTCCCTGGGGTTCCCTGGCTGTCCCGTACGTGTCCCTGGGGACTCCTTGGAGGTCCCCAAAGCGTCCCTGGGGGGGCCCTGGATGTCTCTTAGGTGTCCCTGGGGGTGTCCTGGCTGTCCCCTAGGTGTCTCTGGGGGGGCCCTGGCTTCCTCCTAGGTGTCCCTGGGGGTGCCCTGCCTGTCCTCTACGTGTCCCTGGGGGTGCCATCGCTGTCCCTGGGGTGCCCTGGCTGTCCCCTAGGTGTCCCTGGGGACGCCCTGTCTGTCCTCTAGGTGTCCCTGGGGGTGCCCTGCCTGTCTCCTAGGTGTCCCTGGGGGTGCCCTGGGTGTCCCTGGGGGTGCACAGTGTGTCCCTGGGGTTCCTTGGCTGTCCCGTACGTGTCCCTGGGGGTGCCCTGGAGGTCCCCCAGCTGTCCCTGGGGGTGCCCTGGGTGTCCCTGTGGGTGCCCTGGCTGTCCCCTAGGTGTCCCTGGGGACGCCCTGTCTGTCCTCTAGGTGTCCCTGGGGGTGCCCTGGAGGTCCCCCAGATGTCCCTGGGGTGCCCTGGGTGTCCCTGGGGTGCCCTGGGGCGCCCTGCCTGTCCCCTAGGTGTCCCTGGGCGTGCCCTCGCTATCCCTAGGCTGCCCTGGCTGTCCCCTAGGTGTCCCTGGGGGTGCCCTGCTTGTCCCCTAGATGTCCTTGGGGGTGCCCTGGCTGTCCCTAGGGTGCCCTGGCTGTGCCCTGGGTGTCCCTGGGTGTGCCCTGGGTGTCCCTGGGGGTGCACAGGGTGTCCCTGGGGTTCCCTGGCTGTCCCCTAGGTGTCCCTTGGGGGCCCTGGCTGTCCCCTAGGTGTCCCTGGGGGTGCCCTGGCTGTCTCTGGGGTGCCCTGGGGGTGCCCTGGGTGTCCCTGGGGGTGCACAGGGTGTCCCTGGGGTGCCCTGGCTGTCCCCTAGGTGTCCCTGGGGGTGCCCTGGCTGTCCCCTAGGTGTCCCTGGGGGTGCCCTGGGTGTCCCTGGGGGTGCCCCTGGCTGTCCCCTAGGTGTCCCTGGGAGTGCCCTGGCTGTCCATAGGGTGCCCTGGCTGTCCCCTGGGTGTCCCTGGGGTGCCCTGGCTGTCCTCTAGGTGTCCCTGGGGGTGCCCTGCCTGTCCTCTACGTGTCCCTGGGGGTGCCCTCACCTTTCCTGGGGTGCCCTGGCTGTCCCCTAGGTGTCCCAGAGGACCCCCTGTCTGTCCTCTAGGTGTCCCTGGGGGTGCCCTGCCTGTCCCCTAGGTGTCCCTGGGGGTGCCCTGGGTGTCCCTGGGGGTGCACAGCGTGTCCCTGGGGTTCCCTGGCTCTCCCCTAGGTGTCCCTGGGGATGCCCTGGGTGTCCCTGGGGGTGCACAGCGTGTCCCTGGGGTTCCCTGGCTGTCCCCAAGGTGTCCCTGGGGAGGCCCTGGCTGTCCCCTAGGTGTCCCTGGGGGTGCCCTGGCTGTCTCTGGGGTGCCCTGGGGGTGCCCTGGGTGTCCCTGGGGGTGCACAGGGTGTCCCTGGGGTTCCCTGGCTGTCCCCTAGGTGTCCCTGGGGGTGCCCTGTCTGTCCCTGGGAGTGCCCCGGCTGTCCCCTAGGTGTGCCTGAGGTGCCCTACCTGTCCTCTAGGTGTCCCTGGGGGTGCCCTGGCTGTCCCCTCGGTGGCCCTGGGGGTGCCCTGGCTGTCCCTAGGGTGCCCTGGCTGTCTCTTAGGTGTCCCTGGGTGTGCCCTGGGTGTCTCTGGGGTGCCCTGCCTGTCCCCTAGGTGTCCCTGGCTGTCCCCTAGGTGTCCCTGGGGGTGCCCTGGCTGTCCCTGGGAGTGCCCCGGCTGTCCCCTAGGTGTGCCTGAGGTGCCCTACCTGTCCTCTAGGTGTCCCTGGGGGTGCCCTGGCTGTCCCCTCGGTGGCCCTGGGGGTGCCCTGGCTGTCCCTAGGGTGCCCTGGCTGTCCCTTAGGTGTCCCTGGGTGTGCCCTGGGTGTCTCTGGGGTGCCCTGCCTGTCCCCTAGGTGTCCCTGGGGTTCCCTGGCTGTCCCGTACGTGTCCCTGGGGATGCCTTGGAGGTCCCCTTGGCATCCCTGGGGGGGCCCTGGATGTCTCCTAGGTGTCCCTGGGGGTGCCCTGCCTGTCCTCTACGTGTCCCTGGGGGTGCCATCGCTGTCCCTGGGGTGCCCTGGCTGTCCCCTAGGTGTCCCTGGGGACGCCCTGTCTGTCCTCTAGGTGTCCCTGGGGGTGCCCTGCCTGTCCCCTAGGTGTCCCTGGGGGTGCCCTGGGTGTCCCTGGGGGTGCACAGTGTGTCCCTGGGGTTCCTTGGCTGTCCCGTACGTGTCCCTGGGGGTGCCCTGGAGGTCCCCCAGGTGTCCCTGGGGGTGCCCTGGGTGTCCCTGTGGGTGCCCTGGCTTTCGCTACGTGTCCCTGGGGTGCCCTGGGTGTCCCTGGGGTGCCCTGGGGCGCCCTGCCTGTCCCCTAGGTGTCCCTGGGGGTGCCCTCGCTATCCCTAGGCTGCCCTGGCTGTCCCCTAGGTGTCCCTGGGGGTGCCCTGCTTGTCCCCTAGATGTCCTTGGGGGTGCCCTGGCTGTCCCCAGGGTGCCCTGGGTGTGCCCTGGGTGTCCCTGGGTGTGCCCTGGGTGTCCCTGGGGGTGCACAGGGTGTCCCTGGGGTTCCCTGGCTGTCCCCTAGGTGTCCCTGGGGGGCCCTGGCTGTCCCCTAGGTGTCCCTGGGGGTGCCCTGGCTGTCTCTGGGGTGCCCTGGGGGTGCCCTGGGTGTCCCTGGGGGTGCACAGGGTGTCCCTGGGGTGCCCTGGCTGTCCCCTAGGTGTCCCTGGGGGTGCCCCGGCTGTCCCCTAGGTGTCCCTGGGGGTGCCCTGGGTGTCCCTGGGGGTGCCCCTGGCTGTCCCCTAGGTGTCCCTGGGAGTGCCCTGGCTGTCCATAGGGTGCCCTGGCTGTCCCCTGGGTGTCCCTGGGGGTGCCCTGCCTGTCCCCTAAGTGTCCTAGGTGGTGCCCTGGCTGTCCCTAGGGTGCCCTGGCTGTGCCCTCGCTGTCCCTGGGGTTGGCCTGGCTGTCCCTGGAGTGCTTTGGCTGTCCCCTAGCTGTCCCTGGGGGTGCCCCGGCTGTCCCCTAGGTGTCCCTGGGGATGCCCTGGCTGTCCCTGGGGGTGCCCAGGCTGTCCCCTAGATGTCCCTGGGTGTGCCCTGGGTGTCCCTGGGGGTGCACAGGGTGTCCCTGGGGTTCCCTGGCTGTCCCGTACGTGTCCGTGGGGATGCCTTGGAGGTCCCCTAGGCGTCCCTGGGGGGGCCCTTAATGTCTCCTAGGTGTCCCTGGGGGTGCCCTGCCTGTCCTCTACGTGTCCCTGGGGGTGCCATCGCTGTCCCTGGGGTGCCCTGGCTGTCCCCTAGGTGTCCCTGGGGACGCCCTGTCTGTCCTCTAGGTGTCCCTGGGGGTGCCCTGCCTGTCCCCTAGGTGTCCCTGGGGGTGCCCTGGGTGTCCCTGGGGGTTCACAGTGTGTCCCTGGGGTTCCTTGGCTGTCCCGTACGTGTCCCTGGGGGTGCCCTGGAGGTCCCCCAGGTGTCCCTGGGGGTGCCCTGGGTGTCCCTGTGGGTGCCCTGGCTGTCCCTACGTGTCCCTGGGGTGCCCTGGGTGTCCCTGGGGTGCCCTGGGGCGCACTGCCTGTCCCCTAGGTGTCCCTGGGGGTGCCCTGCTTGTCCCCTAGATGTCCTTGGGGGTGCCCTGGCTGTCCCTAGGGTGCCCTGGCTGTGCCCTAGGTGTCCCTGGGTGTGCCCTGGGTGTCCCAGGGGGTGCACAGGGTGTCCCTGGGGTTCCCTGGCTGTCCCCTAGGTGTCCTTTGGGGTGCCCTGGGTTTTCCTGGGGGTGCACAGGGTGTCCCTGGGGTGCCCTGGCTGTCCCCTAGCTGTCCCTGGGGGGGCCCTGGCTGTCTCCTAGGTGTCCCTGGGGGTGCCCTGGCTGTCCCTGTGGGTGCCCTGTCTGTCCCCTACGTGTCCCTGGGGTGCCCTGGGTGTCCCTGGGGGCCCTGGGGTGCCCTGGCTGTCCCCTAGGTGTCCATGGGGGGGCCCTGGCTGTCCCCTAGGTGTCCCTGGGGGTCCTCTGGCTGTCCCTGTGGGAGCCATGGCTGTCCCCTTGGTGTCCCTGGGGGTGCCCAGGCTGTCCCCTAGGTGTCCCTGGGAGTGCCCTCGGTGTCCCTGGGGGTGCCCTGCCTGTCCCCTAGGTGTCCTTGGGGGTGCCCTGGCTGTCCCTAGGGTGCCCTGGCTGTGCCCTAGGTGTCGCTGGGTGTGCCCTGGGTGTCCCTGGGGGTGCACAGGGTGTCCCTGGGGTGCCCTGGCTGTCCCCTAGGTGTCCCTGGGGGTGCCCTGGCTGTCCCCTAAGTGTCCTAGGGGGTGCCCTGGCTGTCCCTAGGGTGCCCTGGCTGTCCCTTAGGTGTCCCTGGGTGTGCCGTGGGTGTCTCTGGGGAGCCCTGGCTGTCCCCTAGGTGTCCCTGGGGGGGCCCTGGCTGTCCCTGGGGGAGCCATGGCTGTCCCTGGGGGTGCCCTGCCTGTCCCCTAGGTGTCCCTGGGGGGGTCCTGGCTGTCTCTGGGGTTCCCTGGCTGTCCCCTAGGTGTCCCTGGGGGTGCCCTGGCTGTCTCTGGAGTGCCCTGGGGGTGCCCTGGGTGTCCCTGGAGGTGCACAGGGTGTCCCTGGGGTGCCCTGGAGGTCCGCTAGGTGTCCCTGGGGGTGCCCTGGGTGTCCCTGGGGTGCCCTGGCTGTCCCCTAGGTGTTCCTGGGGGTGCCCCGGCTGTCCCCTAGGTGTCCCTGGGGGTGCCCTGGCTGTCCCTGGGGGTGCACAGGGTGTCCCTTGGGTTCCCTGGCTGTCCCGTACGTGTCCCTGGGGGTGCCCTGGGGGTCCCCTTGGTGTCCCTGGAGGTGCCCTGGGTGTCCCTGGGGTGCCCTGGCTGTCCCCTAGGTGTCCCTGGGGGGGCCCTGGCTGTCTCCTAGGTGTCCCTGGGGGTGCCCTGGGCGTCCCTGGGGTGCCCTGGGGTGCCCTGGCTGTCACCTAGGTGTCCCTGGGGTGCCCTGGGTGTCCCTGGGGTTCCCTGGAGTGCCTTGGCTGTCCCCTAGTGTCCCTGGAGGTGCCCTGCCTCTCCCGTACGTGTCCCGGGGGGTGCCCTCGCTTTCCCTGGGGTGCCCTTGCTGTCCCCTAGGCGGCCCTGGGGGTGCCCTGGGTGTCCCCGGGGGTGCCCTCGCGTTCCCTAGGTGTCCCTGGGGGTGCCCTGGGTGTCCCCTCGGTGTCTTTGGGGGTGCCCTGCCTGTCCCCTAGGTGTCGTTGGGGGTGCCTTGGGTGTCCCTGGGGATGCCCTGGCTGTCCCCTAGGTGTCCCTGGGGGTGCCCTGGCTGTCCCCTAAGTGTCCTAGGGGGTACCCTGGCTGTCCCTAGGGTGCCCTGGCTGTCCCTTAGGTGTGCCTGGGTGTGCCCTGGGTGTCTCTGGGGAGCCCTGGCTGTCCCCTAGGTGTCCCTTGGGGGGGCCCAGGCTGTCCCTGGGGGAGCCATGGCTGTCCCTGGGAGTGCCCTGCCTGTCCCCTAGGTGTCCCTGGGGGGGTCCTGGCTGTCTCTGGGGTTCCTTGGCTGTCCCCTAGGTGTCCCTGGGGGTGCCCTGGCTGTCCCCTACGTGTCCCTGGGGGTGCCCTGGGTGTCCCTGGAGTGCCCTGACTGTCCCCTAGGTGTCCCTGAGGGGGCCCTGGCTGTCTCCTAGGTGTCCCTGGGGGTGCCCTGCCTGTCCCCTAAGTGTCCTAGGGGGTGCCCTGGCTGTGCCCTCGGTGTCTCTGGGGGTGCCCTGGCTGTCCCTAGGGTGCCCTGGCTGTCCCTTAGGTGTCCCTGGGTGTGCCCTGGGTGTCTCTGGGGTGCCCTGGCTGTCCCCTAGGTGTCCCTGGGGGTGTCCTGGGTGTCCCTGGGGGTGCCCAGGGTGTCCCTGGGGTTCCCTGGCTGTCCCGTAGGTGTCCCTGGGGGTGCGCTGGGTGTCCCTGGGGTTGCACAGGGTGTCCCTGGGGGTGCCCTGGCTGTCCCTGGGGGTGCACAGGGTGTCCCTGGGGTTCCCTGGCTGTCCCCTAGGTGTCCTTGGGGGTGCCCTGGGTGTTCCTGGGGGTGCACAGGGTGTCCCTGGGGTTCCCTGGCTGTCCCCTATGTGTCCCTGGGGGGCCCTGGCTGTCCCCTAGGTGTCCCTGGGGGTGCCCTGGCTGTCTCTGGGGTGCCCTGGGGGTGCCCTGGGTGTCCCTGGGGGTGCACAGGGTGTCCCTGGGGTGCCCTGGCTGTCCCCTAGGTGTCCCTGGGGGTGCCCTGGGTGTCCCTGTGGGTGCCCTGGCTGTCCCTACGTGTCCCTGGGGTGCCCTGGGTGTCCCCGGGGTGCCCTGGGGCGCCCTGCCTGTCCCCTAGGTGTCCCTGGGGGTGGCCTCGCTATCCCTAGGCTGCCCTGGCTGTCCCCTAGATGTCCTTGGGGGTGCCCTGGCTGTCCCTAGGGTGCCCTGGCTGTGCCCTAGGTGTCCCTGGCGGTGCCCTGGGTGTCCCTGGGGGTGCACAGGGTGTCCCTGGGGGTGCCCTGGCTGTCCCTGGGGGTGCAAAGGGTGTCCCTGGGGTTCCCTGGCTGTCCCGTACGTGTCCCTGGGGGTGCCATGGAGGTCCCCTAGGCGTTCCTGGGGGTTTCCTGGGTGTCCCTGGGGTGCCCTGGCTGTCCCCTAGCTGTCCCTGGGGGGGCCCGTGCTGTCTCCTAGGTGTCCCTGGCGGTGCCCTGGCTGTCCCCTACGTGTCCCTGGGGTGCCCTGGGTGTCCTTGGGGTGCCCTGGGGTGCCCTGGCTGTCCCCTAGGTGTCCATGGGGTGGCCCTGGCCGTCCCCTAGGTGTCCCTGGGGGTGCTCTGGCTGTCCCTGGGGGAACCATGGCTGTCCCCTTGGTGTCCCTGGGGGTGCCCAGGCTGTCCCCTAGGTGTCCCTGGGGGTGCCCTGGGTGTCCCTGGGGGTGCCCTGGCTATCCCTAGGGTGCCCTGGCTGTCCCCTCGGTGTCCCTGGGGATGCCCTGCCTGTCCCCTAGGTGTCCTTGGGGGTGCCCTGGCTGTCCCTAGGGTGCCCTGGCTGTGCCCTAGGTGTCGCTGGGTTTGCCCTGGGTGTCCCTGGGGGTGCACAGGGTGTCCCTGGGTTGCCCTGGCTGTCCCCTAGGTGTCCCTGGGGGTGCCCCGGCTGTCCCCTAGGTGTCCCTGGGGGTGCCCTGAGTGTCCCTGGGGGTGCCCTGGCTGTCCCCTATGTGTCCTAGGGGGTACCCTGGCTGTCCCTGGGGTGCCCTGGCTGTCCCCTAGGTGTCCCTGGGGGGGCCCTGGCTGTCCCTGGGGGAGCCATGGCTGTCCCTGGGGGTGCCCTGCCTGTCCCCTAGGTGTCCCTGGGGGGGTCATGGCTGTCTCTGGGGTTCCCTGACTGTCCCCTAGGTGTCCCTGAGGGGGCCTTGGCTGTCCCCTAGGTGTCCCTGGGGTGTCCCTGGGGTTCCCTGGCTGTCCCCTAGGTGTCCTTGGGGGTGCCCTGCTTGTCCCCTAGGTGTCCTTGGGTGTGCCCTGGCTGTCCCTAGGGTGCCCTGGCTGTGCCCTAGGTGTCCCTGGGGTGGCCTGGGTGTCCCTGGGGGTGCACCGGGTGTCCCTGGGGTTCCCTGGCTATCCCCTAGGTGTCCTTGGGGGTGCCCTGGGTGTTCCTGGGGGTGCACAGGGTGTCCCTGGGGTTCCCTGGCTGCCCCCAAGGTGTCTTTGGGGGGGCCCTGGCTGTCCCCTAGGTGTCCCTGGGGGTGCCCTGGCTGTCTCTGGGGTGCCCTGGGGGTGCCCTGGGTGTCCCTGGGGGTGCACAGGGTGTCCCTGGGGTTCCCTGGCTGTCCCGTACGTGTCCCCGGGGGTGCCCTGGAGGTCCCCTAGGCGTCCCTGGGGGTGCCCTGGGTGTCCCTGGGGTGCCCTGGCTGTCCCCTAGCTGTCCCTGGGGGGGCCCTGGCTGTCTCCTAGGTGTCCCTGGGGGTGCCCTGGCTGTCCCTGTGGGTGCCCTCTCTGTCCCCTACGTGTCCCTGGGGTGCCCTGGGTGTCCCTGGGGTGCCCTGGGGTGCCCTGGCTGTCCCCTAGGTGTCCATGGGGGGGCAGTGGCTGTCCCCTAGGTGTCCCTGGGGGTGCTCTGGCTGTCCCTGTGGGAGCCATGGCTGTCCCCTTGGTGTCCCTGGGGGTGCCCAGGCTGTCCCCTAGGTGTCCCTTGGAGTGCCCTCGGTGTCCCTGGGGGTGCCCTGCCTGTCTCCTAGGTGTCCTTGGGGGTGCCCTGGCTGTCCCTAGGGTGCCCTGGCTGTGCCCTAGGTGTCGCTGGGTGTGCCCTGGGTGTCCCTGGGGGTGCACAGGGTGTCCCTGGGGTGCCCTGGCTGTCCCCTAGGTGTCCGTGGGGGTGCCCCGGCTGTCCCCTAAATGTCCCTGGGGGTGCCCTGAGTGTCCCTGGGGGTGCCCTGGCTGTCCCCTAAGTGTCCTAGGGGGTGCCCTTGCGATCCCTAGGGTGCCCTGGCTGTCCCTTAGGTGTCCCTTGGTGTGCCCTGGGTGTCTCTTGGGAGCCCTGGCTGTCCCCTAGGTGTCCCTGTGGGGGCCTTGGCTGTCCCTGGGGGAGCCATGGCTGTCCCTGGGGGTGCCCTGCCTGTCCCCTAGGTGTCCCTGGGGGGGTCCTGGCTGTCTCTCGGGTTCCCTGGCTGTCCCCTAGGTGTCCCTGGGGGTGCCCTGGCTGTCTCTGGGGTGCCCTGGGGGTGCCCTGGGTGTCCCTGGAGGTGCACAGGTTGTCCCTGGGGTGCCCTGGAGGTCCGCTAGGTGTCCCTGGGGGTGCCCTGGGTGTCCCTGGGGTGCCCTGGCTGTCCCCTAGGTTTTCCTGGGGGGGCCCCTGCTGTCCCCTAGGTGTCCCTTGGGGTGCCCTGGGTGTCCCTGGGGGTGCCCTGGCTGTCCATAGGGTGCCCTGGCTGTCGCCTAGGTGTCCCTGGGGTGCCCTGGCTGTCCTCTAGGTGTCCCTGGGGGTGCCCTGCCTGTCCCCTATGTGTCCTAGGGGGTGCCTTGGCTGTCCCTAGGGTGCCCTGGCTGTGCCCTCGGTGTCTCTGGGGGTGCCCTGGCTGTCCCTAGGGTACCCTGGCTGTCCCTTAGGTGTCCCTGGGTGTGCCCTGGGTGTCTCTGGGTAGCCCTGGCTGTCCCCTAGGTGTCCCTGGGGGGGCCCTGGCTGTCCCCTAGGTCTCCCTGGGGGTGCACTGGCTGTCCCTGCGGGTGCCCTGCCTGTCCCCTAGGTGTCCCTGGGGGGGTCCTGGCTGTCTCTGGGGTGCCCTGGTTGTCCCCTACGTGTTCCTGGGGGTGCCCCGGCGGTCCCGTAGGTGTCCCTGGGGGTGCCCTGGCTGACCCTGGGGGTGCCCAGGCTGTCCCCTAGGTGTCCCTGGGGGTGCCCTGGGTGTCCCTGGGGTGCCCTGACTGTCCCCTAGGTGTCCCTGGGGTGCCCTTCCTGTCCTCTAGGTGTCCCTGGGGGTGCCCTGGCTGTCCCCTAGGTGTCCCTGGGGGGGCCCTGGCTGTCCCCTAGGTGTCCCTGGGGGTGCACTGGCTGTCCCTGGGGGAGCCATGGCTGTCCCCTAGGTGTCCCTGGGGGGGCCCTGGCTGTCCCCTAGGTGTCCCTGGGGGTGCCCTGGGTGTCCCTGGGGTACCCTGGCTGTCCCCAAGGTGTCCCTGTGGGTGCCCTGGGTGTCCCTGTGGTGCCCTGACTGTCCCCTAGGTGTCCCCGGGGGAGCCATGGCTGTCCCCTAGGTGTCCCTGGGGGGGCCCTGGCTGTCCCCTAGAGGTCCCTGGGGGTGCCCTCGGTGTCCCTGGGGTGCCCTGACTGTCCCCTAGGTGTCCCTGGGGGGGCCCTGGCTGTCTCTGGGGTGCCCTGGCTGTCTCCTATGTGTCCCTGAGGGTGCCCTGTCTGTCCCTGGAGTGCCCTGGCTGTCCCCTAGGTGTCCCTGGGGGTGCCCTGCCTGTCCTCTAGGTGTCCCTGGGGGTGCCCTGGCTGTGCCCTCCGTGTCTCTGGGGGTGCCCTGGCTGTCCCTAGGGTGCCCTGGCTGTCCCTTAGGTGTCCCTGGGTGTGCCCTGGGTGTCTCTGGGGTTCCCTGGCTGTCCCCTAGGTGTCCCTGGGGGTGCCCTGGCTGTCCCTGGGGGTGCACAGGGTGTCCCTGGGGTTCCCTGGCTGTCCCGTACGTGTCCTGGGGGTGCCCTGGAGGTCCCCTTGGTGTCCCTGCAGGTGCCCTGGGTGTCCCTGGGGTGCCCCGGCTGTCCCCTAGGTGTCCCTGGGGGTGCCCTGGCTGTCCCCTAGGTGTCCCTGGGGGTGCCCTGGCTGTCCCTAGGGTGCCCTGGCTGTCCGCTAGGTGTCCCTGGGGGTGCCCTGGGTGTCCCTGGGGTTCCCTGGCTGTCCCGTATGTGTCCCTGGAGGTCTCCTAGGTGTCCCTGGGGGTGCCTTCGCTGTCCCTGGGGTGCCCTTGCTGTCCCCTAGGCGGCCCTGGGGGTGCCCTGGGTTTCCCAGGGGGTGCCCAGGCTGTCCCATAGGTGTCCCTGGGGGTGCCCTGGGTGTCCCTGGGTTGCACTGACTGTCCCCTAGGTGTCCCTGGGGGGGCCCTGGCTGTCTCCTAGGTCTCCCTGGAAGTGCCCTGGCTGTCCCTGTGGGTGCCCTGGCTGTCCCTTAGGTGTCCCTGGGTGTGCCCTGGGTGTCTCTGGGGTGCCCTGGCTGTCCCCTAGGTGTCCCTGGGGGTGCCCTGGGTGTCCCTGGGGGTGCACAGGGTGTCTCTGGGGTTCCCTGGCTGTCCCCTAGGTGTCCCTGGGGGGGCCCTGGCTGTCCCCTAGGTGTCCCTGCGGTTGCCCTGGCTGTCCCTGGGGGTGCACAGGGTGTCCATGGGGTGCCCTGGGGTGCCCTGGCTGTCCCCTAGGTGTCCCTGCGGGGGTCCTGGCTGTCTCCTAGGTGTCCCTGGGGGTGCCCTGGGCGTCCCTGGGGTGCCCTGGGGTGCCCTGGCTGTCCCCTAGGTGTCCCTGGGGTTGCTCTGGCTGTCCCTGGGGGAGCCATGGCTGTCCCCTTGGTGTCCCTGGGGTGCCCAGGCTGTCCCTAGGGTGCCCTGGCTGTCCCCTCAGTGTCCCTGGGGGTGCCCTGCCTGTCCCCTAGGTGTCCTTGGGGGTGCCCTGGCTGTCCTTAGGGTGCCCTGGCTGTGCCCTAGGTGTCGCTGGGTGTCCCCTGGGTTTCCCTGGGGGTGCACAGGGTGTCCCTGGGGTGCCCTGGCTGTCCACTAGGTGTCCCTGGGGGTGCCCCGGCTGTCCCCTCGGTGTCCCTGGGGGTGCCCTGCCTGTCCCCTAAGTGTCCTAGGGGGTGCCCTGGCTGTGCCCTCGGTGTCTCTGGGGGTGCCCTGGCTGTCCCTAGGGTGCCCTGGCTGTCCCTTAGGTGTCCCTGGGTGTGCCCTGGGTGTCTCTGGGGTACCCTGGCTGTCCCCTAGCTGTCCCTGGGGGGGCCCTGACTGTCCCCTAGGTGTCCCTGGGGGTGCTCTGGCTGTCCCTGGGGGAGCTATGGCTATCCCCTAGGTGTCCCTGGGGGGGCCCTGGCTGTCCCCTAGGTGTCCCTGGGGGTGCCCTGGGTGTCCCTGGGGTGCCCTGGCTGTGCCCTCAGTGTCTCTGGGGGTGCCCTGCCTGTCCCCTAGGTGTCCTTGGGGGTGCCCTGGCTGTCCCTAGGGTGCCCTGGCTGTCCCCTCGGTGTCCCTGGGGGTGGCCTACCTGTCCCCTAGGTGTCCTTGGGGGTGCCCTGGCTGTCCCTAGGGTGCCCTGGCTGTGCCCTCTGTGTCCCTGGGGGTGCCCTGGCTGTCCCTGGGGTGCCCTGGCTGTCCCCTAGGTGTCCCTGGGGGTGCCCTGGGTTTGCCTGGGGTGCCCTGGCTGTCCTCTAGGTGTCCCTGGGGGTGCCCTGGGTGTCCCTGGGGGGGCCCTGGCTGTCCCCTAGGTGTCCCTGGGGGTGCCCTGGCTGTGCCCTCGGTGTCCCGGAGGGTGCTCTGGCTGTCCCTAGGGTACCCTGGCTGTCCCCTAGGTGTCCCTGGGGGTGCCCTGGGTGTCCCTGGAGTGCCCTGGCTGTCCCCTAGGTGTCCCTGGGGGGGCCCAGGCTGTCCCTGGGGGAGCCATGGCTGTCCCTGGGAGTGCCCTGCCTGTCCCCTAGGTGTCCCTGGGGGGGTCCTGGCTGTCTCTGGGGTTCCTTGGCTGTCCCCTAGGTGTCCCTGGGGGTGCCCTGGCTGTCCCCTACGTGTCCCTGGGGGTGCCCTGGGTGTCCCTGGGGTGCCCTGACTGTCTCCTAGGTGTCCCTGAGGGGGCCCTGGCTGTCTCCTAGGTGTCCCTGGGGGTGCCCTGCCTGTCCCCTAAGTGTCCTAGGGGGTGCCCTGGCTGTGCCCTAGGTGTCCCTGGGGGTGCCCTGGGTGTCCCTGGGGGTGCACAGGGTGTCCCTGGGGGTGCCCTGGCTGTCTCTGGGGGTGCACTGGGTGTTCCTGGGGTTCCCTGGCTGTCCCGTACGTGTCCCTGGGGGTGCCCTGGAGGTCCCCTAGGCGTCCGTGGGGGTGCCCTGGGTGTCCCTGTGGTGCCCTGGCTGTCCCCTTGGTGTCCCTGGGGTGCCCTGGGTGTCCCTGGGGTGCCCTGGAGTACCCTGGCTGTCCCCTAGGTGTCCATGGGGGGGCCCTGGCTGTCCCCTAGGTGTCCCTGGGGGTGCTCTGGCTGTCCCCTAAGTGTCCTAGGGGGTACCCTGGCTGTCCCTAGGGTGCCCTGGCTGTCCCTTAGGTGTCCCTGGGTGTGCCCTGGCTGTCCCTGGGGGAGCCATGGCTGTCCCTGGGGGTGCCCTGGCTGTCCCCTAGGTGTCCCTGGGGGTGCCCTGGCTGTCCCTAGGGTGCCCTTGCTGTGCCCTCGGTGTCCCTCGGGGTGCCCTGGCTGTCCCCTACGTGTCCCTGGGGGTGCCCTGGATGTCCCTGGGGTGCCCTGACTGTCCCCTAGGTGTCCCTGAGGGGGCCCTGGCTGTCTCCTAGGTGTCCCTGGGGTGCCCTGGCTGTCTCGTCAGTCTCCCTGAGGGTGCCCTGGCTGTCCCTGGGGCGCCCTGGGGGTGCCCTGGGTGTCCCTGGGCGTGCACAGGGTGTCCCTGGGGTGCCCTGGCTGTCCCCTCGGTGTCCCTGGTGGTGCCCTGCCTGTCCCCTAAGTGTCCTAGGGGGTGCCCTGGCTGTGCCCTCGGTGTCTCTGGGGGTGCCCTGGCTGTCCCTAGAGTGCCCTGGCTGTCCTTTAGGTGTCCCTGGGTGTGCCCTGGGTGTCTCTGGGGTGCCCTGGCTGTCCCCTAGCTGTCCCTGGGGGGGCCCTGACTGTCCACTAGGTGTCCCTGGGGGTGCTCTGGCTGTCCCTGGGGGAGCTATGGCTGTCCCCTAGGTGTCCCTGGGGGGGCCCTGGCTGTCCCCTAGGTGTCCCTGGGGGTGCCCTGGGTGTCCCTGGGGTGCCCTGGCTGTGCCCTCAGTGTCTCTAGGGGTGCCCTGCCTGTCCCCTAGGTATCCTTGGGGTTGCCCTGGCTGTCCCTAGGGTGCCCTGGCTGTCCCCTAGGTGTCCCTGGGGGTGCCCTGGCTGTGCCCTCGGTGTCCCGGAGGGTGCTCTGGCTGTCCCTAGGGTGCCCTGGCTGCGCCCTAGGTGTCCCTGCCTCGCTCGTATCCTCGACTCCGCCTCCGGCGCCTTGGTGACTCCCCTCCCAGTCTGGACCAGTGTGGCCTCACCCCCTCCCCTGGGGCCATCCGACCCATCCCAGTATAGACCAGTAAGGCACCGAGTGGCCACCATGGACCCCCACACGCCTGCCAGTTCATCCCAGTTCATCCCAGTCCACTCTTCGTCCATCCCAGGTTTCTCTGGTCACCCTCCCAGTGCTCTCAGTCCATCCCAGTCCCGCAGGTGTTGGTGCTTGGGGCTTGATGAGCTGGTGCCTGTCCGCAACGTGGAGCGGCTCAAACGGGACCTCAGGGTGAGGGGGGCGCGGATTTGGGGGGATCCTGGGGGTCCTGAGTTGTCGTGGAGGGGGTTTTTGGGTTGTGGGGGGTCTGGGGGGAGTCCTGGGGGCTGCTTTGGGTGCTTTGGGGGGTATTCGGGAGGTTTGGGCGGCCCATTTGAGGCGTCAAAAACCTGAGGAGGGTTTTGACAGCTCCTGGAGGTGGAGGGGTCCGTGGGGGTGAGCTGGCTGTCCCAGGGGGTTCCTGGCTGTCCCTCGATGTCCCTGGGGTGCCCTGGCTGTCACTTAGGTGTCCCTCGGGGTGCCCTGGGTGTCCCTGGGGTGCCCTGGCTGTCCCCTTGGTGTCCCTGGGGGTGCCCTGTGGGTCCCTGTGGTGTCCTGGGGGTGCCCTGGTGTCCCTGGGGGGGGCCTGGCTGTCCCCTAGGTGTCCCTGGGGGCGCCTTGGCTGTCCTCTAGGTGTCCCTGGGGATGCCCTACCTGTCGCCTACGTGTCCCTGGGGTTGCACTGGCTGTCCCTAGGGTGCCCTGGCTGTCCCCTAGGTGTCCCTGGGGGTGCCCTGGCTGTCCCTAGGGTGCCCTGGCTGTACCCTCGTGTCCCTGGGGGTGCCCGTCCTGGCCCCTAGGTGTTCTTGGGGGTGCCCTGGCTGTCCCTAGGGTGCCCTGGCTGTGCTTTTGGTGTCTCTGGGGGTGCCCTGGCTGTCCCTAGGGTGCTCTGGCTGTGCCCTACGTGTCCCTGGTTGTGCCCTGGCTGTCCCCTAGGTGTCCCTGGGGGTGCCCTGGGGGTGCCCGGGGTGTCCCTGGAGGTGCACAGGGTGTCCCTGTGGTGCCCTGGAGGTCCCCTAGGTGTCCCTGGGTGTGCCCTGGGTGTCCCTGGGGTGCCCTGGATGTCCCCTAGGTGTCCCTGGGTGTGCCCTGGCTGTCCCAGTGAGTGCCCAGGCTGTCCCCTACGTGTGCCTGGGATGCCCTGGCTGTCTCGTCAGTGTCCCTGGGGGTGCCCTGGCTGTCCATGGAGTGCCCTGGCTGTCCCCTAGGTGTCCCTGGGGGGGCCCTGGCTGTCCCTGGGATTCCCTGGCTGTCCCCTAGGTGTCCCTGGGGGGGCCCTGGGTGTCCCTGGGGGTGCACAGGGTGTCAGTGGGGTTCCCTGGCTGTCCCGTACGTGTCCCTGGGGTTCCCTGGCTGTCCCCTAGGTGTCCCTGGGGGGGCCCTGGCTGTCCCCTAGGTGTCCCACGGTGTGCCCTGGGTGTCCCTGGGCGTGCACAGGGTGTTCCTGGCATTCCCTGGCTGTCCCCTAGGTGTCCCTGGGGGTGCCCTGGGTGTCCCTGGGGGGGCCCTGGCTGTCCCCTTGGTGTCCCTGGGGTTGCATTAGGTGTCCCTGGGGGTGCCCAGGGTGTCCCTGGGGATCCCTGGCTATCCCCTAGGTGTCCCTGGGAAGGCCCTGGGTGTCCCTGGGGGTGCACAGGGTGTCAGTGGGGTTCCCTGACTGTCCCGTACGTGTCCCTGGGGTTCCCTGGAGGTCCCCTTGGTGTCCCTGGGGGTGTCCTGAGTGTCCCTGGGCTGCCCTGGCTGTCCCCTAGGTGTCCCTGGGGGGGCCCTGGCAGTCCCCGAGGTGTCCCTGGGGGTGCCCTGGGTGTCCCTGGGGGTGCACAGGGTGTCACTGGGGTTCCCTGGCAGTCCCGTACGTGTCCCTGGGGGTGCCGTGGAGGTCCCCTATGTGTCCCTGGGGGTGCCCTCGCTGTCCCTGGGGTGCCCTGGCTGTCCCCAAGGTGTCCCTGGGGGTCCCCTTGGTGTCCCTGGGGGTGCCCAGGGTGTCCCTTAGGTGTCCAGGGGGTGCCCTTGCTGTCACGTAGCTGTCCCTGGGGGTACCCTGGCTGTTCCTGGGGTGCTCTGGATGTCCCCTTGGTGTCCCTGGGCGTGCCCTGGCTGTCCCCTTGGTGTCCCTAGGGTGCCCTGTCTGTGCCCTTGTTGTCCCTGGGTGTGCTCTGGCTTTCCCTAGGGTGCCCTGGCTGTCCCCTAGGTGTCCGTGGGGTGCCCTGGTGTCCCTCGGGGTGTACTGTCTGTGCCCTAGGTGTCCCTGGGGGTGCACTGGCTGTCCCTAGGGTGCCCTGGCTGTCCCTTCGCTGTTCCTGGGGGTGGCCTGCCTGTCCCCTAGGTGTCCTTGGGGGTGCCCTGGCTGTCCCTAGGGTGCCCTTGCTGTGCCCTCTGTGTCCGTGGGGGTGCCCTGGGTGTGCCTGGGGTGCCCTGGCTGTCCTCTAGGTGTCCCTGGGGGTGCCCTGGGTGTCCATGGGGATGCCGTGGCTGTCCCCTAGGTGTCCTTGGGGGTGCCCTGGGTGTCCCTGGGGGGCCCTGGCTGTCCCCTAGGGGTCGCTGGGGGTGCCCTGGCTGTCCCTGGAGTGCCCTGGCTGTCCCCTAAATGTCTCTGGGGGTGCCCTGGCTTTCCCCTCGGTGTCCCTGGGGGTGCCCTGGCTGTCTTTAGGGTGCCCTGGCTGTCCCCTAGGTGTCCCTGGGGGTGCCTTGCCTGTCCCTGGGGGTGCCCTGGCTGTCCCCTAGGGGTCGCTGGGGGTGCCCTGGCTATCCCGTAGGTGTCCTTGGGGGTGCCCTGGGTGTCCCTGGAGTGCCCTGGCTGTCCCCTAAATGTCTCTGGGGGTGCCCTGGCTTTCCCCTCGGTGTCCCTGGGAATGCCCTGGCTATCTTTAGGGTGCCCTGGCTGTCCCCTCGGTGTCCCTGGGGTGCCCTGGCTGTCCACATGGTGTCCCTGTGGGTGCCCAGAGTGTCCCTGGGAGTGCCCTGGCTGTCCCCTAGGGGTCGCTGGGGGTGCCCTGGCTGTCCCGTCAGTGTCCCTGGGGGTGTCCTGCCTGTCCCCTTGGTGTCCCTGGGGGTGTCCTGGGTGTCCCTGGAGTGCCCTGGCTGACCACTAAATGTCCCTGGGGGTGCCCTGGCTGTCCCCTAGGTGTCTCTGGGGGTGCCCTACGTGTCCCTGGGGGTGCACTTGCTGTCCCTAGGGTGCCCTGGCTGTCCCCTCGGTGTCCCTGGGGGTGCCCTGCGTGTCCCCTAGGTGTCTCTGTGGGTGCCCTGGCTGTGCCTAGGGTGCCCTGGCTGTCCCCTCGCTGTTCCTGGAGGTGGCCTGCCTGTCCCCTAGGTGTCCTTGGGGGTGCCCTGGCTGTCCCTAGGGTGCCCTTGCTGTGCCCTCTGTGTCCCTGGGGGTGCCCTAGCTGTCCCTAGGGTGCCCTGGCTGTCCCCTAGGTTTCCGTGGGGGTGCCCTGGGTGTGCCTGGGGTGCCCTGGCTGTCCTCTAGGTGTCCCTGGGGGTGCCCTGGGTGTCCCTGGGGATGCCGTGGCTGTCCCCTAGGTGTCCTTGGGGGTGCCCTTGGTGTCCCTAGGGTGCCCTGGCTGTCCCCTAGGGGTCGCTGGGTGTGCCTTGGCTGTCCCTGGAGTGCCCTGGCTGTCCCCTAAATGTCTCTGGGGGTGCCTTGGCTTTCCCCTCGGTGTCCCTAGGGGTGCCCTGGCTGTCTTTAGGGTGCCCTGGCTGTCCCCGAGGTGTTCCTGGTGGTGCCCTGCCTGTCCCTGGGGGTGCCCTGGCTGTCCCCTAGGTGTCCCTGGGGGTGCCCTGGCTGTCCCCATGGTGTCCCTGGGGGTGCCCAGAGTGTCCCTGGGAGTGCCCTGGCTGTCCCCTAGGGGTCGCTGGGGGTGCCCTGGCTGTCCCGTCAGTGTCCCTGGGGGTGCCCTGCCTGTCCCCTTGGTGTCCCTGGGGGTGTCCTGGGTGTCCCTGGAGTGCCCTGGCTGACACCTAAATGTCCCTGGGGGTGCCCTGGCTGTCCCCTAGGTGTCCGTGGGGGTGCCCTGGGTGTGCCTGGGGTGCCATGGCTGTCCTCTAGGTGTCCCTGGGGGTGCCCTGGGTGTCCCTGGGGATGCCCTGGCTGTCCCCTAGGTTTCCCTGGGGGTCCCCTGGGTGTCCCTGGGGGGGCCCTGGCTGTCCCCTAGGGGTCTCTGGGGGTGCCCTGCCTGTCCCCTAGGTGTCCCGGAGGGTGCCCTTGCTGTCCCTAGGGTGCCCTGGCTGTGCCCTTGGTGTCCCTAGGGGTGCCCTGGCTGTCCCTAGGGTGCCCTGTCTGTCCCCTAGGTGTCCCTGGGGGTGCCCTGGCTGTCCCTGGAGTGCCCTGGCTGTCCCCTAGGTGTCGCTGGGGGTGCCCTGGCTGTCCCTAGGGTGCCCTGGCTGTCCCCTAGTTGTCCCTGGGGGTGCCCTGGGTGTCCCTGGGGTGCCCTGGCTTTCCCCTACGTGTCCCTGGGGGTGCCCTGCCTGTCCCCTAGATGACCCTGGGGGTGCCCTGGCTGTCCCTAGGGTGCCCTTGCCATCCCCTAGGTGTCCTTGAAGGGTGCCCTGGGTGTCCCTGGGGGTGCCCAGGCTGTCCCCTTGGTGTCCCTGGGGGTGCCCAGGGTGTTCCTGCGTATGCCTTGGAGGTCCCCTAGATGTCCCTGGGGTGCCCTGGCTGTCCCCTCGGTGTCCCTGGGGATGCCCAGGGTGTCCCTGGGGTGCTCTGGCTGTCCTCTACGTGTCCCTGGGGGTGCCCAGGGTGTCCCTGGGGGTGCCCTTGCTGTCCTGTAGGTGTCCCTGGGGATGCCCAGGGTGTCCTTGGGGTGCTCTGGCTGTCCCCTAGGTGTCCCTGGGGGTTGCCCTGGCTGTCTCTGGGGTGCCCTGGGGGTGCCCGGGGTGTCCCTGGAGGTGCACAGGGTGTCCTTGTGGTGCCCTGGAGGTCCCCTAGGTGTCCCTGGGGGTGCCCTGGGTGTCCCTGGGGTGCCCTGGATGTCCCCTAGGTGTCCCTGGGTGTGCCCTGGCTGTCCCAGTGGGTGCCCAGGCTGTCCCCTACGTGTGCCTGGGATGCCCTGGCTGTCTCGTCAGTGTCCCTGGGGGTGCCCTGGCTGTCCCTGGGGGTGCCCCGGCTGTCCCCTAGGTGTCCCTGGGGTGCCCTGCCTGTCCCCTCGGTGGCCCTGGAGGTGCCCTGGCTGTCCCTAGGGTGCCCTGGCTGTCCCTTAGTTGTCCCTGGGTGTGCCCTGGGTGTCTCTGGGGTGCCCTGCCTGTCCCCTAGGTGTCCCAGGGGGTGCCCTGGGTGTCCCTGGAGTGCCCTGGCTGTCCCCTACGTGTCCCTGGGGGGGCCCTGGCTGTCTCCTAGGTGTCCCTGGGGGTGCCCTGGCTGTCCCCTACGTGTCCCTGGTGTGCCCTGGGTGTCCCTGGGGTGCCCTGGGGTGCCCTGGCTGTCCCCTAGGTGTCCCTGGGGGTGCCCTGCTTGTCCTCTACGTGTCCCTGGGGGTGCCCTCGCTGTCCATGGGGTGCCCTGGCTGTCCCCTAGGTGTCCCAGAGGACCCCCTGTCTGTCCTCTAGGTGTCCCTGGGGGTGCCCTGCCTGTCCCCTAGGTGTCCCTGGGGGTGCCCTGGGTGTCCCTGGGGGTGCACAGCGTGTCCCTGGGGTTCCCTGGCTCTCCCCTAGGTGTCCCTGAGGGTGCCCTGGGTGTCCCTGGGGGTGCACAGGGTGTCCCTGGGGTACCCTGGCTGTCCCCAAGGTGTCCCTGGGGAGGCCCTGGCTGTCCCCTAGGTGTCCCTGGGGGTGCCCTGGCTGTCCCCTCGGTGTCCCTGGGGATGCCCAGGGTGTCCCTGGGGTGCCCTGGCTGTCCTCTACGTATCCCTGGGTGTGCCCAGGGTGTCCCTGGGGGTGCCCTTGCTGTCCTGTAGGTGTCCCTGGTGATGCCCAATGTGTCCTTGGGGTGCTCTGGCTGTCCCCTTGGTGTCTTTGGGGGTGCCCTGGCTGTCCCCTAGCTGTCCCTGGGGGTGCCCTGGCTGTCCCTGGGGTGCCATGGCTGTCCTCTACGTGTCCCTGGGGGTGCCCTGGCTGTCCCCTCGGTGTCCCTGGGGGTGCCCTGGCTGTCCCCTAGGTGTCCCTGCGTGTGCCCTGCCTGTCCCCTAGGTGTCCCTGGGGGTGCCCTGGCTGTCCCTAGGGTGCCCTGGCTGTCCCCTAGGTGTCTCTGGGCGTTCCCTGCCTGTCCCCTCGGTGTCCCTGGGGGTGCCCTGGCTGTCCCTAGGGTGCCCTGGCTGTCCCCTAGGTGTCCCTGGGGGTGCCCTGGGTGTGCCCTCGGTGTCCCTGAGGGTGCCCTGCCTGTCCCTAGGGTGCCCTGGCTGTGCCCTCTGTGTCTCTGGGGGTGCCCTGCCTGTCCCCTCGGTGTCCCTGGGGGTGCCCTGGCTGTCCCTAGGGTGCCCTGGCTGTCCCCTAGGTGTCCCTGGGGGTGCCCTGGCTGTGCCCTCGGTGTCCCTGAGGGTGCCCTGGCTGTCCCTAGGGTGCCCTGGCTGTCCCCTAGGGGTCTCTGGGGGTGCCCTGCCTGTCCCCTAGGTGTCCCTGGGGGTGCATTAGGTGTCCCTGGGGGTGCCCAGGGTGTCCCTGGGGTTCCCTGGCTGTCCCCTAGGTGTCCCTGTGGGGGCCCTGGGTGTCCCTGGGGGTGCACAGGGTGTCAGTGGGGTTCCCTGACTGTCCCGTACGTGTCCCTGGGGTTCCCTGGAGGTCACCTTGGTGTCCCTGGGGGTGCCCTGAGTGTCCCTTAGGTGTCCCTGGGCTGCCCTGCCTGTCCTCTACGTGTCCCTGGGGGTGCCCTCGCTGTCCCTGGGGTGCCCTGGCTGTCCCGTAGGTGTCCCTGGGGGTCCCCTTGGTGTCCCTGGGGGTGCCCAGGGTGTCCCTTAGGTGTCCCTGGGCGTGCCCTGGCTGTCCCCTTGGTGTCCCTAGGGTGCCCGGTCTGTGCCCTTGGTGTCCCTGGGGGTGCCCTGGCTTTCCCTAGGGTGCCCTGGCTGTCCCCTAGGTGTCCCTGGGGTGCCCTGGTGTCCCTCGGGGTGCCCTGGCTGTCCCCTATGTCTCCCTGGGGGTGCCCTGCCTGTCCCCTAGGTGTCCCTGGGGATGCCCTTGCTGTCCCCTAGGTGTCCCTGAGGGTGCCCTGGCTCTCCCTGGGGGGGCCCTGGCTGTCCCCGAGGGGTCTCTGGGGGTGCCCTGCCAGTCCCCTAGGTGTCCCGGAGGGTGCCCTGGCTGTCCCTAGGGTGCCCTGGCTGTGCCCTTGGTGTCCCTAGGGGTGCCCTGGCTGTCCCTAGGGTGCCCTGGCTGTCCCCTAGGTGTCCCTGGGGGTGCCCTGGCTGTCCCTGGAGTGCCCTGGCTGTCCCCTAGGTGTCCCTGGGGGTGCCCTGGCTGTCCCTAGGGTGCCCTGGCTGTCCCCTACGTGTGCCTGGGATGCCCTGGCTGTCTCGTCAGTGTCCCTGGGGGTGCCCTGGCTGTCCCTGGGGGTGCCCCGGCTGTCCCCTAGGTGTCCCTGGGGTGCCCTGCCTGTCCCCTCGGTGGCCCTGGAGGTGCCCTGGCTGTCCCTAGGGTGCCCTGGCTGTCCCTTAGTTGTCCCTGGGTGTGCCCTGGGTGTCTCTGGGGTGCCCTGCCTGTCCCCTAGGTGTCCCTGGGGGTGCCCTGGGTGTCCCTGGAGTGCCCTGGCTGTCCCCTACGTGTCCCTGGGGGGGCCCTGGCTGTCTCCTAGGTGTCCCTGGGGGTGCCCTGGCTGTCCCCTACGTGTCCCTGGGGTGCCCTGGGTGTCCCTGGGGTGCCCTGGGGTGCCGTGGCTGTCCCCTAGGTGTCCCTGGGGGTGCCCTGCTTGTCCTCTACGTGTCCCTGGGGGTGCCCTCGCTGTCCATGGGGTGCCCTGGCTGTCCCCTAGGTGTCCCAGAGGACCCCCTGTCTGTCTTCTAGGTGTCCCTGGGGTGCCCTGCCTGTCCCCTAGGTGTCCCTGGGGGTGCCCTGGGTGTCCCTGGGGGTGCACAGCGTGTCCCTGGGGTTCCCTGGCTCTCCCCTAGGTGTCCCTGGGGGTGCCCTGGGTGTCCCTGGGGGTGCACAGGGTGTCCCTAGGGTACCCTGGCTGTCCCCAAGGTGTCCCTGGGGAGGCCCTGGCTGTCCCCTAGGTGTCCCTGGGGGTGCCCTGGCTGTCCCCTCGGTGTCCCTGGGGATGCCCAGGGTGTCCCTGGGGTGCCCTGGCTGTCCTCTACGTATCCCTGGGTGTGCCCAGGGTGTCCCTGGGGGTGCCCTTGCTGTCCTGTAGGTGTCCCTGGTGATGCCCAATGTGTCCTTGGGGTGCTCTGGCTGTCCCCTTGGTGTCCCTGGGGGTGCCCTGGCTGTCCCCTAGCTGTCCCTGGGGGTGCCCTGGCTGTCCCTGGGGTGCCATGGCTGTCCTCTACGTGTCCCTGGGGGTGCCCTGGCTGTCCCCTCGGTGTCCCTGGGGGTGCCCTGCCTTTCCCCTAGGTGTCCTTGGGGGGGCCCTGGCTGTCCCCTAGGTGTCCCGGCGTGTGCCCTGCCTGTCCCCTAGCTGTCCCTGGGGGTGCCCTGGCTGTCCCCTAGGTGTCCCTGGGGGTGACCTGCGTGTCCCCTAGGTGTCCCTGGGGGTGCCATGGCTGTCCCTAGGGTGCCCTGGCTGTGCCCTCAGTGTCTCTGCGGGTGCCCTGCCTATCCCCTCGGTGTCCCTGGGGGTGCCCTGGCTTTCCCTAGGGTGCCCTGGCTGTCCCCTAGGTTTCCCTCGGGGTGCCCTGGCTGTGCCCTCGGTGTCCCTGAGGGTGCCCTGGCTGTCCCTAGGGTGCCCTGGCTGTGCCCTAGGTGTTTCTGGGGTGCCCTGGCTGTCCCCAGGGTGCCCTGGCTGTCCCCTAGGGGTCTTTTTGGGTGCCCTGCCTGTCCCCTAGGTGTCCCTGGGGGTGCCCTGGGTGTCCCTGGGGGTGCCCTGGCTGTCCCCTAGGTGTCCCTGGGGGTTCCCAGGGTGTCCCTGGGGTGCCCTGGCTGTCCCCTACGTGTCCCTGGGGTTGCCCAGGGTGTCCCTGGGGGTGCCCTTGCTGTCCCGTAGGTGTCCCTGGGGGTGCCCTGGGTGTCCCTGGAGTGCCCTGGCTGTCCCCTACGTGTCCCTGGGGGGGCCCTGGCTGTCTCCTAGGTGTCCCTGGGGGTGCCCTGGCTAACCCCTACGTGTCCCTGGGGTGCCCTGGGTGTCCCTGGGGTGCCCTGGGGTGCCCTGGCTGTCCCCTAGGTGTCCCTGGGGGTGCCCTGCTTGTCCTCTACGTGTCCCTGGGGGTGCCCTCGCTGTCCATGGGGTGCCCTGGCTGTCCCCTAGGTGTCCCAGAGGACCCCCTGTCTGTCCTCTAGGTGTCCCTGGGGGTGCCCTGCCTGTCCCCTAGGTGTCCCTGGGGGTGCCCTGGGTGTCCCTGGGGGTGCACAGCGTGTCCCTGGGGTTCCCTGGCTCTCCCCTAGGTGTCCCTGGGGGTGCCCTGGGTGTCCATGGGGGTGCACAGGGTGTCCCTGGGGTTCCCTGGCTGTCCCCAAGGTGTCCCTGGGGAGGCCCTGGCTGTCCCCTAGGTGTCCCTGGGGGTGCCCTGGCTGTCCCCTCGGTGTCCCTGGGGATGCCCAGGGTGTCCCTGGGGTGCCCTGGCTGTCCTCTACGTATCCCTGGGTGTGCCCAGGGTGTCCCTGGGGGTGCCCTTGCTGTCCTGTAGGTGTCCCTGGTGATGCCCAATGTGTCCTTGGGGTGCTCTGGCTGTCCCCTTGGTGTCCCTGGGAGTGCCCTGGCTGTCCCCTAGCTGTCCCTGGGGGTGCCCTGGCTGTCCCTGGGGTGCCATGGATGTCCTCTACGTGTCCCTGGGGGTGCCCTGGCTGTCCCCTCGGTGTCCCTGGGGGTGCCCTGCCTTTCCCCTAGGTGTCCTTGGGGGGGCCCTGGCTGTCCCCTAGGTGTCCCTGCGTGTGCCCTGCCTGTCCCCTACGTGTCCCTGGGGGTGCCCTGGCTGTCCCTAGGGTGCCCTGGCTGTCCCCTAGGTGTCTCTGGGCGTTCCCTGCCTGTCCCCTCGGTGTCCCTGGGGGTGCCCTGGCTGTCCCTAGGGTGCCCTGGCTGTCCCCTAGGTGTCCCTGGGGGTACCCTGGCTGTTCCCTAGCTGTCCCTTGGGGTGCCCTGGCTGTCCCTGGGGTGCCCTGGGGGTGCCCTGCCTGTCCTCTAGGTGTCCCTGGGGGTGCCCTGGCTGTCCCCTAGGTGTCCTTGGGGGTGCCCTGGCTGTCCCCTAGGCGGCCCTTGGGGTGCCCTGGGCGTCCCTGGGGTGCCCTGGCTGTCCCCTAGGTGTCCCTTGGGGTGCCCTGGGTGTCCCTGGGGGTTCCCTGGCTGTCCCCTAGGTGTCCCTGGGGGTGCCCTGGCTGTGCCCTTGGTGTCCCTGGGGGTTCCCTGGCTGTCCCTAGGGTGCCCTGGCTGTCCCCTAGGTGTCCCTGGGGGTGCCCTGGCTGTCCCTGGAGTGCCCTGGCTGTCCCCTAGGTGTCCCTGGGGGTGCCCTGGGTGTCCCTGGGGGTGCCCTGGCTGTCCCCTTCGTGTCTTGGGGGTGCCCTGGCTGTCCCTAGGGTGCCCTGGCTGTCCCCTAGGTGTCCCTGGGGGGGCCCTGGGTGTCCCTGGGGGCGCCCAGGGTGTCCCTGGAGTACCCTGGCTGTCCCCTACATGTCCCTGGGGGTGCCCTGGCTGTCCCCTAGGTGTCCCTGGGGGTGCCCTGGCTGTCCCTGGAGTGCCCTGGCTGTCCCCTACATGTCCCTAGAGGTGCCCTGGCTGTCCCCTAGGTGTCCCTGGGGGTGTCCTGCCTTCTCCTAGGTGTCCCTGGGGGTGCCCTGCGTGTCCCTGGGGATGCCCTGGCTGTCCCCTAGGGGTCTCTGGGGGTGCCCTGGCTGTCCCGTCAGTGTCCCTGGGGGTGCCCTGCCTGTCCCCTAGGTGTCCCTGGAGGTGCCCTGCCTGTCCCCTAGGTGTCGTTGGGGGTGCCCTGGGTGTCCCTGGGGGTGCCCTGCCTGTCCCCTAGGTGTCCCTGGGGGTGCCCTGGGTGTCCCTGGGGTGCCCTGTCTGTCCCCTTGGTGTCCCTGGTGGTGCCCTGTGGGTCCCTGGGGTGCCCTGAGGGTGCTCTGGTGTCCCTGGGGGTGCCCTGGCTGTCCCCTAGGTGTCCCTGGGGGTGCCCTGGCTGTCCCTGGAGTGCCCTGGCTGTCTCCTAGGTGTCGCTGGGGGGGCCCTGGCTGTCCCCTAGGTGTCCCTGGGGTGGCCTTCCTGTCCTCTCGGTGTCCCTGGGGGTTCCTTGGCTGTCCCTCGGGTTCCCTGGCTGTCCCCTAGGTGTCCCTGGTGGTGCCCAGGGTGTCCCTGGGGTTCCCTGGCTGTCCCCTAGGTGTCCCTGGTGGTGCCCAGGGTGTCCCTGGGGTTCCCTGGGTGTCCTGTACGTGTCCCTGGGGCTTCCCTGGGTGTCCCTGGAGTGCCCTGGCTGTCCCCTAAATGTCCCTGGGGGTGCCCTGGCTGTCCCCTAGGTGTCCCTGGGGGTGCCCTGGCTGTCCCCTAGGTGTCCCTGGGGGTGCCCTAGGTTTCCCTGGGGGTGCCCTGGGTGTCCCTGGGGTGCCCTGGCTGTCCCCAAGTTGTTCCTGTGGGTGCCCAGAGTGTCCCTGCGAGTGCCCTGGCTGTCCCCTAGGGGTCTCTGGGGGTGCTCTGGCTGTCCCCTTGGTGTCCCTGGGGGTGCCCTGGCTGTCCCCTAGCTGTCCCTGGGGGTGCCCTGGCTGTCCCCTAGGTGTCCCTGGGGGTGACCTGCCTGTCCCCTAGGTGTCCCTGGGGGTGCCCTGGCTGTCCCCAGGGTGCCCTGGCTGTGCCCTCCGTGTCTCTGGGGGTGCCCTGGCTGTCCCAAGGGTACCCTGGCTGTCCCCTAGGTGTCCTTGGGGGTGCCCTGGCTGTCCCTAGGGTGCCCTGGCTGTGCCCTCAGTGTCTCTGGGGGTGCCCTGCCTGTCCCAAGGGTACCCTGGCTGTCCCCTAGGTGTCCCTGGGGGTGCCCTGGCTGTCCCGTACGTGTCCCTGGGGGTGCCCTGGAGGTCCCCTTGGTGTCCCTGGGGGTGCCCTGGGTGTCCCTGGGGTGCCCTGGCGGTCCCCTAGGTGTCCCTGGGGGGGCCCTGGCTGTCTCCTAGGTGTCCCTGGGGGTGCCCTGGGCGTCCCTGGGGCGCCCTGGGGTGCCCTGGCTGTCCCCTAGGTGTCCCTGGGGTGCCCTGGGTGTCCCTGGCGTGCCCTGGGGTGCCTTGGCTGTCCCCTCAGTGTCCCTGGGGGTGCCCTGCCTGTCCCCTCGGTGTCCTTGGGGGTGCCCTGGCTGTCCCTAGGGTGCCCTGGCTGTCCCCTAGGTGTCCCTGGGGGTGCCCTGGCTGTCCCTGAGGGTGCCCTGCCTGTCCCCTCTGTGTCCCTGGGGGTGCCCTGCCTGTCCCCTCGGTGTCCTTGGGGGTGCCCTGGCTGTCCCTAGGGTGCCCTGGCTGTGCCCTAGGTGTCGCTGGGTGTGCCCTGGGTTTCCCTGGGGGTGCACAGGGTGTCCCTGGGGTGCCCTGGCTGTCCCCTAGGTGTCCCTGGGGGTGCCCCGGCTGTCCCTATGGTGTCCCTGGGGGTGCCCTGAGTGTCCCTGGGGGTGCCCTGGCTGTCCCCTAAGTGTCCTAGGGGGTACCCTGGCTGTCCCTAGGGTGCCCTGGCTGTCCCTTAGGTGTCCCTGGGTGTGCCCTGGGTGTCTCTGGGGAGCCCTGGCTGTCCCCTAGGTGTCCCTGGGGCTGCCCTGGCTGTCCCTGGGGGAGCCATGGGTGTCCCTGGGGGTGCCCTGCCTGTCCCCTAGGTGTCCCTGGGGGGGTCCTGGCTGTCTCTGGGGTTCCTTGGCTGTCCCCTAGCTGTCCGTGTGGGTGCCCTGGCTGTCCCCTACGTGTCCCTGGGGGTGCCCTGGGTGTCCCCATGGTGTCCCTGGGGGTGCCCTGGCTTTCCCTAGGGTGCCCTGGCTGTCCCCTAGGTGTCCCTGGGGGTGCCCTGCCTGTCCTCTAGGTGTCCCTGGGGGTGCCCTGGCTGTGCTCTCCGTGTCTCTGGGGGTGCCCTGGCTGTCCCTAGGGTTCCCTGGCTGTCCCTTAGGTGTCCCTGGGTGTGCCCTGGGTGTCTCTGGGGTGCCCTGGCTGTCCCCAAGGTGTCCCTGGGGGTGCCCTGGGTGTCCCTGGGGGTGCACAGGGTGTCCCTGGGGTTCCCTGGCTGTCCCCTAGGTGTCCCTGGGGGGGCCCTGGCTATCCCCTAGGTGTCCCTGGGGATGCCCTGGCTGTCCCCTACGTGTCCCTGGGGGTGCCCTGGGTGTCCCTGGGGGTGCCCTGGCTGTCCCCTCGGTGTCCCTGGGGATGCCCAGGGTGTCCCTGGGGTGCCCTGGCTGTCCCCCTACGTGTCCCTGGGGGTGCCCAGGGTGTCCCTGGGGGTGCCCTTGCTGTCCCGTAGGTGTCCCTGGGGGTGCCCTGGGTGTCCTTGGGGTGCTCTGGCTGTCCCCTTGGTGTCCCTGGGGGTGCCCTGGCTGTCCCCTAGCTGTCCCTGGGGGTGCCCTGGCTGTCCCCTAGGTGTCCCTGGGGGTGACCTGCGTGTCCCCTAGGTGTCCCTGGGGGTGCCCTGGCTGTCCCTAGGGTGCCCTGGCTGTGCCCTCGGTGTCCCTGAGGGTGCCCTGGCTGTCCCTAGGGCGCCCTGGCTGTGCCCTAGGTGTTTCTGGGGTGCCCTGGCTGTCCCCAGGGTGCCCTGGCTGTCCCCTAGGGGTCTCTGGGGGTGCTCTGGCTGTCCCCTTGGTGTCCCTGGGGGGTGCCCTGGCTGTCCCCTAGCTGTCCCTGGGGGTGCCCTGGCTGTCCCCTAGGTGTCCCTGGGGGTGACCTGCCTGTCCCCTAGGTGTCCCTGGGGGTGCCCTGGCTGTCCCCAGGGGTGCCCTGGCTGTGCCCTCCGTGTCTCTGGGGGTGCCCTGGCTGTCCCAAGGGTACCCTGGCTGTCCCCTAGGTGTCCTTGGGGGTGCCCTGGCTGTCCCTAGGGTGCCCTGGCTGTGCCCTCAGTGTCTCTGGGGGTGCCCTGCCTGTCCCAAGGGTACCCTGGCTGTCCCCTAGGTGTCCCTGGGGGTGCCCTGGCTGTCCCGTACGTGTCCCTGGGGGTGCCCTGGAGGTCCCCTTGGTGTCCCTGGGGGGTGCCCTGGGTGTCCCTGGGGTGCCCTGGCGGTCCCCTAGGTGTCCCTGGGGGGGCCCTGACTGTCTCCTAGGTGTCCCTGGGGGTGCCCTGGGCGTCCCTGGGGCGCCCTGGGGTGCCCTGGCTGTCCCCTAGGTGTCCCTGGGGTGCCCTGGGTGTCCCTGGCGTGCCCTGGGGTGCCTTGGCTGTCCCCTCAGTGTCCCTGGGGGTGCCCTGCCTGTCCCCTCGGTGTCCTTGGGGGTGCCCTGGCTGTCCCTAGGGTGCCCTGGCTGTCCCCTAGGTGTCCCTGGGGGTGCCCTGGCTGTCCCTGAGGGTGCCCTGCCTGTCCCCTCTGTGTCCCTGGGGGTGCCCTGCCTGTCCCCTCGGTGTCCTTGGGGGTGCCCTGGCTGTCCCTAGGGTGCCCTGGCTGTGCCCTAGGTGTCGCTGGGTGTGCCCTGGGTTTCCCTGGGGGTGCACAGGGTGTCCCTGGGGTGCCCTGGCTGTCCCCTAGGTGTCCCTGGGGGTGCCCCGGCTGTCCCTATGGTGTCCCTGGGGGTGCCCTGAGTGTCCCTGGGGGTGCCCTGGCTGTCCCCTAAGTGTCCTAGGGGGTACCCTGGCTGTCCCTAGGGTGCCCTGGCTGTCCCTTAGGTGTCCCTGGGTGTGCCCTGGGTGTCTCTGGGGAGCCCTGGCTGTCCCCTAGGTGTCCCTGGGGCTGCCCTGGCTGTCCCTGGGGGAGCCATGGGTGTCCCTGGGGGTGCCCTGCCTGTCCCCTAGGTGTCCCTGGGGGGGTCCTGGCTGTCTCTGGGGTTCCTTGGCTGTCCCCTAGCTGTCCGTGTGGGTGCCCTGGCTGTCCCCTACGTGTCCCTGGGGGTGCCCTGGGTGTCCCCATGGTGTCCCTGGGGGTGCCCTGGCTTTCCCTAGGGTGCCCTGGCTGTCCCCTAGGTGTCCCTGGGGGTGCCCTGCCTGTCCTCTAGGTGTCCCTGGGGGTGCCCTGGCTGTGCTCTCCGTGTCTCTGGGGGTGCCCTGGCTGTCCCTAGGGTGCCCTGGCTGTCCCTTAGGTGTCCCTGGGTGTGCCCTGGGTGTCTCTGGGGTGCCCTGGCTGTCCCCAAGGTGTCCCTGGGGGTGCCCTGGGTGTCCCTGGGGGTGCACAGGGTGTCCCTGGGGTTCCCTGGCTGTCCCCTAGGTGTCCCTGGGGGGGCCCTGGCTATCCCCTAGGTGTCCCTGGGGATGCCCTGGCTGTCCCCTACGTGTCCCTGGGGGTGCCCTGGGTGTCCCTGGGGTGCCCTGGCTGTCCCCTCGGTGTCCCTGGGGATGCCCAGGGTGTCCCTGGGGTGCCCTGGCTGTCCCCTACGTGTCCCTGGGGGTGCCCAGGGTGTCCCTGGGGGTGCCCTTGCTGTCCCGTAGGTGTCCCTGGGGGTGCCCTGGGTGTCCTTGGGGTGCTCTGGCTGTCCCCTTGGTGTCCCTGGGGGTGCCCTGGCTGTCCCCTAGCTGTCCCTGGGGGTGCCCTGGCTGTCCCCTAGGTGTCCCTGGGGGTGACCTGCGTGTCCCCTAGGTGTCCCTGGGGGTGCCCTGGCTGTCCCTAGGGTGCCCTGGCTGTGCCCTCGGTGTCCCTGAGGGTGCCCTGGCTGTCCCTAGGGTGCCCTGGCTGTGCCCTAGGTGTTTCTGGGGTGCCCTGGCTGTCCCCTAGGGGTCTCTTTGGGTGCCCTGCCTGTCCCCTAGGTGTCCCTGGGGGTGCCCTGGGTGTCCCTGGGGGTGCCCTGGCTGTCCCCTAGGTGTCCCTGGGGGTTCCCAGGGTGTCCCTGGGGTGCCCTGGCTGTCCCCTACGTGTCCCTGGGGTTGCCCAGGGTGTCCCTGGAGTGCCCTGGCTGTCCCCTAGGTGTCCCTGGGGGGGCCCTGGCTGTCTCCTAGGTGTCCCTGGGGGTGCCCTGGCTGTCCCCTACGTGTCCCTGGGGTGCCCTGGGTGTCCCTGGGGTGCCCTGGGGTGCCCTGGCTCTCCCCTAGGTGTCCCTGGGGTTCCCTGGCTGTCCCGTACGTGTCCCTGGGGGTGCCCTGGAGGTCCCCTTGGTGTCCCTGGGGGTGCCCTGGGTGTCCCTGGGGTGCCCTGGCGGTCCCCTAGGTGTCCCTGGGGGGGCCCTGGCTGTCTCCTAGGTGTCCCTGGGGGTGCCCTGGGCGTCCCTGGGGCGCCCTGGGGTGCCCTGGCTGTCCCCTAGGTGTCCCTGGGGTGCCCTGGGTGTCCCTGGCGTGCCCTGGGGTGCCTTGGCTGTCCCCTCAGTGTCCCTGGGGGTGCCCTGCCTGTCCCCTCGGTGTCCTTGGGGGTGCCCTGGCTGTCCCTAGGGTGCCCTGGCTGTCCCCTAGGTGTCCCTGGGGGTGCCCTGGCTGTCCCTGAGGGTGCCCTGCCTGTCCCCTCTGTGTCCCTGGGGGTGCCCTGCCTGTCCCCTCGGTGTCCTTGGGGGTGCCCTGGCTGTCCCTAGGGTGCCCTGGCTGTGCCCTAGGTGTCGCTGGGTGTGCCCTGGGTTTCCCTGGGGGTGCACAGGGTGTCCCTGGGGTGCCCTGGCTGTCCCCTAGGTGTCCCTGGGGGTGCCCCGGCTGTCCCTATGGTGTCCCTGGGGGTGCCCTGAGTGTCCCTGGGGGTGCCCTGGCTGTCCCCTAAGTGTCCTAGGGGGTACCCTGGCTGTCCCTAGGGTGCCCTGGCTGTCCCTTAGGTGTCCCTGGGTGTGCCCTGGGTGTCTCTGGGGAGCCCTGGCTGTCCCCTAGGTGTCCCTGGGGCTGCCCTGGCTGTCCCTGGGGGAGCCATGGGTGTCCCTGGGGGTGCCCTGCCTGTCCCCTAGGTGTCCCTGGGGGGGTCCTGGCTGTCTCTGGGGTTCCTTGGCTGTCCCCTAGCTGTCCGTGTGGGTGCCCTGGCTGTCCCCTACGTGTCCCTGGGGGTACCCTGGGTGTCCCCATGGTGTCCCTGGAGGTGCCCTGGCTTTCCCTAGGGTGCCCTGGCTGTCCCCTAGGTGTCCCTGGGGGTGCCCTGCCTGTCCTCTAGGTGTCCCTGGGGGTGCCCTGGCTGTGCTCTCCGTGTCTCTGGGGGTGCCCTGGCTGTCCCTAGGGTGCCCTGGCTGTCCCTTAGGTGTCCCTGGGTGTGCCCTGGGTGTCTCTGGGGTGCCCTGGCTGTCCCCAAGGTGTCCCTGGGGGTGCCCTGGGTGTCCCTGGGGGTGCACAGGGTGTCCCTGGGGTTCCCTGGCTGTCCCCTAGGTGTCCCTGGGGGGGCCCTGGCTATCCCCTAGGTGTCCCTGGGGATGCCCTGGCTGTCCCCTACGTGTCCCTGGGGGTGCCCTGGGTGTCCCTGGGGTGCCCTGGCTGTCCCCTCGGTGTCCCTGGGGATGCCCAGGGTGTCCCTGGGGTGCCCTGGCTGTCCCCTACGTGTCCCTGGGGGTGCCCAGGGTGTCCCTGGGGGTGCCCTTGCTGTCCCGTAGGTGTCCCTGGGGGTGCCCTGGGTGTCCTTGGGGTGCTCTGGCTGTCCCCTTGGTGTCCCTGGGGGTGCCCTGGCTGTCCCCTAGCTGTCCCTGGGGGTGCCCTGGCTGTCCCCTAGGTGTCCCTGGGGGTGACCTGCGTGTCCCCTAGGTGTCCCTGGGGGTGCCCTGGCTGTCCCTAGGGTGCCCTGGCTGTGCCCTCAGTGTCTCTGCGGGTGCCCTGCCTATCCCCTCGGTGTCCCTGGGGGTGCCCTGGCTTTCCCTAGGGTGCCCTGGCTGTGCCCTCGGTGTCCCTGAGGGTGCCCTGGCTGTCCCTAGGGTGCCCTGGCTGTGCCCTAGGTGTTTCTGGGGTGCCCTGGCTGTCCCCAGGGTGCCCTGGCTGTCCCCTAGGGGTCTTTTTGGGTGCCCTGCCTGTCCCCTAGGTGTCCCTGGGGGTGCCCTGGGTGTCCCTGGGGGTGCCCTGGCTGTCCCCTAGGTGTCCCTGGGGGTTCCCAGGGTGTCCCTGGGGTGCCCTGGCTGTCCCCTACGTGTCCCTGGGGTTGCCCAGGGTGTCCCTGGGGGTGCCCTTGCTGTCCCGTAGGTGTCCCTGGGGGTGCCCTGGGTGTCCCTGGAGTGCCCTGGCTGTCCCCTACGTGTCCCTGGGGGGGCCCTGGCTGTCTCCTAGGTGTCCCTGGGGGTGCCCTGGCTAACCCCTACGTGTCCCTGGGGTGCCCTGGGTGTCCCTGGGGTGCCCTGGGGTGCCCTGGCTGTCCCCTAGGTGTCCCTGGGGGTGCCCTGCTTGTCCTCTACGTGTCCCTGGGGGTGCCCTCGCTGTCCATGGGGTGCCCTGGCTGTCCCCTAGGTGTCCCAGAGGACCCCCTGTCTGTCCTCTAGGTGTCCCTGGGGGTGCCCTGCCTGTCCCCTAGGTGTCCCTGGGGGTGCCCTGGGTGTCCCTGGGGGTGCACAGCGTGTCCCTGGGGTTCCCTGGCTCTCCCCTAGGTGTCCCTGGGGGTGCCCTGGGTGTCCCTGGGGGTGCACAGGGTGTCCCTGGGGTTCCCTGGCTGTCCCCAAGGTGTCCCTGGGGAGGCCCTGGCTGTCTCCTAGGTGTCCCTGGGGGTGCCCTGGCTGTCCCCTCGGTGTCCCTGGGGATGCCCAGGGTGTCCCTGGGGTGCCCTGGCTGTCCTCTACGTATCCCTGGGTGTGCCCAGGGTGTCCCTGGGGGTGCCCTTGCTGTCCTGTAGGTGTCCCTGGTGATGCCCAATGTGTCCTTGGGGTGCTCTGGCTGTCCCCTTGGTGTCCCTGGGGGTGCCCTGGCTGTCCCCTAGCTGTCCCTGGGGGTGCCCTGGCTGTCCCTGGGGTGCCATGGATGTCCTCTACGTGTCCCTGGGGGTGCCCTGGCTGTCCCCTCGGTGTCCCTGGGGGTGCCCTGCCTTTCCCCTAGGTGTCCTTGGGGGGGCCCTGGCTGTCCCCTAGGTGTCCCTGCGTGTGCTCTGCCTGTCTCCTAGGTGTCCCTGGGGGTGCCCTGGCTGTCCCTAGGGTGCCCTGGCTGTCCCCTAGGTGTCTCTGGGCGTTCCCTGCCTGTCCCCTCGGTGTCCCTGGGGGTGCCCTGGCTGTCCCTAGGGTGCCCTGGCTGTCCCCTAGGTGTCCCTGGGGGTACCCTGGCTGTTCCCTAGCTGTCCCTTGGGGTGCCCTGGCTGTCCCTGGGGTGCCCTGGGGGTGCCCTGCCTGTCCTCTAGGTGTCCCTGGGGGTGCCCTGGCTGTCCCCTAGGTGTCCTTGGGGGTGCCCTGGCTGTCCCCTAGGCGGCCCTTGGGGTGCCCTGGGCGTCCCTGGGGTGCCCTGGCTGTCCCCTAGGTGTCCCTTGGGGTGCCCTGGGTGTCCCTGGGGGTGCCCTGGCTGTCCCCTAGGTGTCCCTGGGGGTGCCCTGGCTGTGCCCTTGGTGTCCCTGGGGGTTCCCTGGCTGTCCCTAGGGTGCCCTGGCTGTCCCCTAGGTGTCCCTGGGGGTGCCCTGGCTGTCCCTGGAGTGCCCTGGCTGTCCCCTAGGTGTCCCTGGGGGTGCCCTGGGTGTCCCTGGGGGTGCCCTGGCTGTCCCCTTCGTGTCTTGGGGGTGCCCTGGCTGTCCCCTAGGTGTCCCTGGGGGTGCCCTGGCTGTCCCTGGAGTGCCCTGGCTGTCTCCTACATGTCCCTAGGGGTGCCCTGGCTGTCCCCTAGGTGTCCCTGGGGGTGTCCTGCCTTCTCCTAGGTGTCCCTGGGGGTGCCCTGGCTTTCCCCACGGTGTCCCTGGGGGTGCCCTGCCTGTCTCCTAGGTGTCCCTGGGGGTGCCCTGCGTGTCCCTCGGGGTGCCCTGGCTGTCCCCTAGGGGTCTCTGGGGGTGCCCTGGCTGTCCCGTCAGTGTCCCTGGGGGTGCCCTGCCTGTCCCCTAGGTGTCCCTGGAGGTGCCCTGCCTGTCCCCTAGGTGTCGTTGGGGGTGCCCTGGGTGTCCCTGGGGGTGCCCTGCCTGTCCCCTAGGTGTCCCTGGGGGTGCCCTGGGTGTCCCTGGGGTGCCCTGTCTGTCCCCTTGGTGTCCCTGGTGGTGCCCTGTGGGTCCCTGGGGTGCCCTGAGGGTGCTCTGGTGTCCCTGGGGGTGCCCTGGCTGTCCCCTAGGTGTCCCTGGGGGTGCCCTGGCTGTCTCTGGAGTGCCCTGGCTGTCCCCTAGGTGTCGCTGGGGGGGCCCTGGCTGTCCCCTAGGTGTCCCTGGGGTGGCCTTCCTGTCCTCTCGGTGTCCCTGGGGGTTCCTTGGCTGTCCCTCGGGTTCCCTGGCTGTCCCCTAGGTGTCCCTGGTGGTGCCCAGGGTGTCCCTGGGGTTCCCTGGCTGTCCCCTAGGTGTCCCTGGCTGTCCCCTAGGTGTCCCTGGTGGTGCCCAGGGTGTCCCTGGGGTTCCCTGGGTGTCCTGTACGTGTCCCTGGGGCTTCCCTGGGTGTCCCTGGAGTGCCCTGGCTGTCCCCTAAATGTCCCTGGGGGTGCCCTGGCTGTCCCCTAGGTGTCCCTGGGGGTGCCCTGGCTGTCCCCTAGGTGTCCCTGGGGGTGCCCTAGGTTTCCCTGGGGGTGCCCTGGGTGTCCCTGGGGTGCCCTGGCTGTCCCCAAGTTGTCCCTGTGGGTGCCCAGAGTGTCCCTGCGAGTGCCCTGGCTGTCCCCTAGGGGTCTCTGGGGGTGCTCTGGCTGTCCCCTTGGTGTCCCTGGGGGTGCCCTGGCTGTCCCCTAGCTGTCACTGGGGGTGCCCTGGCTGTCCCCTAGGTGTCCCTGGGGGTGACCTGCCTGTCCCCTAGGTGTCCCTGGGGGTGCCCTGGCTGTACCCAGGGTGCCCTGGCTGTGCCCTCCGTGTCTCTGGGGGTGCCCTGGCTGTCCCAAGGGTACCCTGGCTGTCCCCTAGGTGTCCTTGGGGGTGCCCTGGCTGTCCCTAGGGTGCCCTGGCTGTGCCCTCAGTGTCTCTGGGGGTGCCCTGCCTGTCCCAAGGGTACCCTGGCTGTCCCCTAGGTGTCCTTGGGGGTGCCCTGGCTGTACCTACGGTGCCCTGGCTGTCCCTACGGTGCCCTGGCTGTCCCCTAGGTGTCCTTGAGGGTGCCCTGGCTGTCCCTAGGGTGCCCTGGCTGTCCCCTCGGTGTCCCTGGGGGTGCCCTGGCTGTCCCTATGGTGCCCTGGCTGTGCCCTACGTGTCCCTGGGGTGCCCTGGCTGTCCCGTACGTGTCCCTGGGGGTGACCTGCCTGTCCCCTAGGTGTCCCTGGGGGCGCCCTGGGTGTCCCTGGGGTGCCCTGTCTGTCCCCTAGGTGTCCCTGGGGGGGCCATGGCTGTCTCGTCAGTGTCCCTGGGGGTGCCCTGGCTGTCCCTGGGGTGCCCTGCCTGTCCTCTAGGTGTCCCGGGGTGTGCCCTGGCTATCCCCTCGGTGTGCCTGGGGATGCCCTGGCTGTCCCTAGGGTGCCCTGGCTGTCCCTTAGGTGTCCTTGGGTGTGCCCTGGGTGTCCCTGGGGTGCCCTGGCTGTCCCCGAGGTGTCCCTGTGGATGCCCTTGCTGTCCCGTACGTGTCCCTGGGGGTGCCCTGCCTGTCCCCTAGGTGTCCCTGGGGGTGCCCTGGCTGTCCCTGGTGGTACCCAGGCTTTCCCCTAGGTGTCCCTGGAGGCGCCCTGGGTGTCCCTGGGGTGCCCTGACTGTCCCCTAGGTGTCCCTGTGAGTGCTCTGGCTATCCCTGGGGTGCCCTGGCTGTCTCGTCAGTGTCCGTGGGGGTGCCCTGGCTGTCACTGGGGTGCCCTGCCTGTCCTCTAGGTGTCCCTGGGTGTGCCCTGGCTATCCCCTCGGTGTCCCTGGGGGTGCCCTGGGTGTCTCTGGGGTGCCCTGGCTGTCCCCTAGGTGTCCCTGGGGGTTCCCTGGGTGTTCCTGGGGGTGCACAGTGTGTCCCTGGGGTTCCCTGGCTGTCCCCTAGGTGTCCCTGGGGGGGCACTGGCTGTCCCCTAGGTGTCCCTGGGGGTGCCCTGGCTGTCCCTGGGGGTGCACAGGGTGGCCCTGGGGTTCCCTGGCTGTCCCCTAGGTGTCCCTGGGGGTGCCCCGGCTGTCCCCTAGCTGTCCCTGGGGGTGCCCTGGGTGTCCGTTGGGGTGCCCTGGCTGTCCCCTAGGTGTCCCTGGGGGTGCCCTGGCTGTTCATAGGGTGCCCTGGCTGTCCCCAAGGTGTCCCTTGGCTGCCCTGGCTGTCCTCTACGTGTCCCTGGGGGTGCCCTGGCTGTCCCTGGAGTGCCCTGGCTGTCCCCTACGTGTCCCTGGGGGTGCCCCGGCTGTCCCCTAGGTGTCCCTGGGGGTGCCCTGGGTGTCCCTGGGGTGCCCTAACTGTCCCCTAGGTGTGTCGGGGGGGCCCTGGCTGTCTCCTAGGTGTCCCTGGAAGTGACCTGGCTGCTCCTGTGGGTGCCCTGGCTGTCCCCTAGGTGTCCCTGGGGTGCCCTGGCTGTCTCGTCAGTGTCCCTGGGGTGCCCTGGCTGTCTCGTCAGTGTCCCTGGGGGTGCCCTGGCTGTCCCTGGGGGTGCCCCGGCTGTCCCCTCGGTGTCCCTGGGTGTGCCCTGCCTGTCCCCTAAGTGTCCTAGGGGGTGCCCTGGCTGTGCCCTCGTTGTCTCTGGGGGTGCCCTGGCTGTACCTAGGGTGCCCTGGCTGTCCCTTAGGTGTCACTGTGTGTGCCCTGGGTGTCTCAGGGGTGCCCTGGCTGTCCCCTAAGTGTCCCTGGGGGTGCCCTGGGTGTCCCTGGGGGTGCACAGGGTGTCCCTGGGGTTCCCTAGCTGTCCCCTAGGTGTCCCTGGGGGGGCCCTTGCTGTCCCCTAGGTGTCCCTGGGGACGCCCTGTCTATCCTCTAGGTGTCCCTGGGGGTGCCCTGGCTGTCCCCTTGGTGTCCCTGGGGGTGCCCTGGGTGTCCCTGGGGGTGCACAGCGTGTCCCTGGGGTTCCCTGGCTGTCCCGTACGTGTCCCTGGGGGTGCCCTGGAGGTCCCCCAGGTGTCCCTGTGGGTGCCCTGGGTGTCCCTGTGGGTGCCCTGGCTGTCCCTACGTGTCCCTGGGGTGCCCTGGGTGTCCCTGGGGTGCCCTGGGGTGCCCTGCCTGTCCCCTACGTGTCCCTGGGGGTGCCCTCGCTGTCCCTAGGCTGCCCTGGCTGTCCCCTAGGTGTCCCTGGGGGTGCCCTGCTTGTCCCCTAGGTGTCCTTGGGGGTGCCCTGGCTGTCCCTAGGGTGTCCTGGCTGTGCCCTAGGTGTCCCTGCGTGTGCCCTGGGTGTCCCTGGGGGTGCACAGGGTGTCCCTTGGGTTCCCTGGCTGTCCCCTAGATGTCCCTAGGGGTGCCCTGGGTGTCCCTGGGGGTGCACAGGGTGTCCCTGGGGTTCCCTGGCTGTCCCCAAGGTGTCCCTGGGGGGGCCCTGGCTGTCCCCTAGGTGTCCCTGGGGGGGCCCTGGCTGTCCCCTTGGTGTCCCTGCGGGAGCCCAGGGTGTCCTCTCGGTGTCCCTGGGGTGCCCTGGCTGTCCCCTAGGTGTCCCTGGGGGCGCCTTGGCTGTCCTCTAGGTGTCCAGGGGGATGCCCTGCCTGTCGCCTACGTGTCCCTGGGGGTGCACTGCCTGTCCCTAGGGTGCCCTGGGTGTCCTCTAGGTGTCCCTGGGGGTGCCCTGGCTGTCCCTAGGGTGCCCTGGCTGTACCCTCGTGTCCCTGGGGGTGCCCTGCCTGGCCCCTAGGTGCTCTTGGGGGTGCCCTGGCTGTCCCTAGGGTGCCCTGGCTGTGCTTTTGGTGTCTCTGGGGGTGCCCTGGCTGTCCGCTAGGTGTCCTTGGGGGTGCCCTGACTGTCTCTGGGGTGCCCTGGGGGTGCCCGGGGTGTTTCTGGAGGTACACAGGGTGTCCCTGGGGTGCCCTGGAGGTCCCCTAGGTGTCCCTGGGGGTGCCCTGGGTGTCCCTGGTGTGCCCTGGATGTCCCCTAGGTGTCCCTGGGTGTACCCTGGCTGTCCCAGTGGGTGCCCAGGCTGTCCCCTACGTGTCCCTGGGATGCCCTACCTGTCCCCTCGGTGGCCCTGGAGGTGCCCTGGCTGTCTCTGGGGTGCCCTGGCTGTCCCTTAGCTGTTCCTGGGTGTGCCCTGGGTGTCTCTGGGGTGCCCTGCCTGTCCCCTAGGTGTCCCTGGGGGTGCCCTGGGTGTCCCTGGAGTGCCCTGGCTGTCCCCTAGGTGTCCCTGGGGGGGCCCTGGCTGTCTCCTAGGTGTCCCTGGGGGTGCCCTGGCTGTCCCCTACGTGTCCCTGGGGTGCCCTGGGTGTCCCTGGGGTGCCCTGGGGTGCCCTGGCTCTCCCCTAGGTGTCCCTGGGGTTCCCTGGCTGTCCCGTACGTGTCCCTGGGGGTGCCCTGGAGGTCCCCTTGGTGTCCCTGGGGGTGCCCTGGGTGTCCCTGGGGTGCCCTGGCGGTCCCCTAGGTGTCCCTGGGGGGGCCCTGGCTGTCTCCTAGGTGTCCCTGGGGGTGCCCTGGGCGTCCCTGGGGCGCCCTGGGGTGCCCTGGCTGTCCCCTAGGTGTCCCTGGGGTGCCCTGGGTGTCCCTGGCGTGCCCTGGGGTGCCTTGGCTGTCCCCTCAGTGTCCCTGGGGGTGCCCTGCCTGTCCCCTCGGTGTCCTTGGGGGTGCCCTGGCTGTCCCTAGGGTGCCCTGGCTGTCCCCTAGGTGTCCCTGGGGGTGCCCTGGCTGTCCCTGAGGATGCCCTGCCTGTCCCCTCTGTGTCCCTGGGGGTGCCCTGCCTGTCCCCTCGGTGTCCTTGGGGGTGCCCTGGCTGTCCCTAGGGTGCCCTGGCTGTGCCCTAGGTGTCGCTGGGTGTGCCCTGGGTTTCCCTGGGGGTGCACAGGGTGTCCCTGGGGTGCCCTGGCTGTCCCCTAGGTGTCCCTGGGGGTGCCCCGGCTGTCCCTATGGTGTCCCTGGGGGTGCCCTGAGTGTCCCTGGGGGTGCCCTGGCTGTCCCCTAAGTGTCCTAGGGGGTACCCTGGCTGTCCCTAGGGTGCCCTGGCTGTCCCTTAGGTGTCCCTGGGTGTGCCCTGGGTGTCTCTGGGGAGCCCTGGCTGTCCCCTAGGTGTCCCTGGGGCTGCCCTGGCTGTCCCTGGGGGTGCACAGGGTGTCCCTGGGGTTCCCTGGCTGTCCCCTAGGTGTCCCTGGGGGGGCCCTGGCTATCCCCTAGGTGTCCCTGGGGATGCCCTGGCTGTCCCCTACGTGTCCCTGGGGGTGCCCTGGGTGTCCCTGGGGTGCCCTGACTGTCCCCTAGGTGTCCCTGAGGGGGCCCTGGCTGTCTCCTAGGTGTCCCTGGGGGTTCTCTGCCTGTCCCCTAAGTGTCCTAGGGGGTGCCCTGGCTGTGCCCTCGGTGTCTCTGGGGGTGCCCTGGCTGTCCCTAGGGTGCCCTGGCTGACCCTTAGGTGTCCCTGGGTGTGCCCTGGGTGTCTCTGGGGTGCCCTGGCTGTCCCCTAGCTGTCCCTGGGGGGGCCCTGGCTGTCCCCTAGGTGTCCCTGGAGGTGCTCTGGCTGTCCCTGGGGGAGCTATGGCTGTCCCCTAGGTGTCCCTGGGGGGGCCCTGGCTGTCCCCTAGGTGTCCCTGGGGGTGCCCTGGTTGTCCCTGGGGTGCCCTGACTGTCCCCTAGGTGTCCCTGAGGGTGCCCTGGCTGTCCCTGGAGTGCCCTGGCTGTCCCCTAGGTGTCCCTGGGGGTGCCCAGGCTGTCCCATAGGTGTCCCTGGGGGTGCCCTGGGTGTCCCTGGGGTGCCCTGACTGTCCCCTAGGTGTCGCTGGGGGGGCCCTGGCTGTCTCCTAGGTCTCCCTGGAAGTGCCCTGGCTTTCCCTGTGGGTGCCCTGGCTGTCCTCTAGGTGTCCCTGGGGTTGCCCTGCCCCTCCTCTAGCTGTCTCTCGGGGTGCCCTGGCTGTGCCCTCCGTGTCTCTGGGGGCGCCCTGACTGTCCCTAGGGTGCCCTGGCTGTCCCTTAGGTGTCCCTGGGTGTTCCCTGGGTGTCTCTGGGGTGCCCTGGCTGTCCCCTAGGTGTCCCTGGGGGCGCCCTGGCTGTCCCTGGGGGTGCACAGGTTGTCCCTTGGGTTCCCTGGCTGTCCCGTACGTGTCCCTGGGGGTGCCCTGGAGGTCCCCTTGGTGTCCCTGGGGGTGCCCTGGGTGTTCCTGGGGTCCCCTGGCTGTCCCCTAGGTGTCCCTGGGGGGACCCTGGCTGTCTCCTAGGTGTCCCTGGGGGTGCCCTGGGCGTCCCTGGGGTGCCCTGGGGTGCCCTGGCTGTCCCCTAGGTGTCCCTGGGGTGCCCTGGGTGTCCCTGGGGTGCCCTGGACTGCCTTGGCTGTCCCCTAGTGTCTCTGGAGGTGCCCTGCCTGTCCCCTACGTGTCCCTGGGGGTGCCCTCGCTGTCCCTGGGGTGCCCTCGCCGTCCCCTAGGTGTCCCTGGGGGTGCCCTAGCGTCCCTCGGGGTGCCCTGGCTGTGCCCTTGGTGTCCCTGTGGGTGCCCTGGCTGTCCCTAGGGTGCCCTGGCAGTCCCCTAGGTGTCCCTGGGGGTGCCCTAGCGTCCCTCGGGGTGCCCTGGCTGTCCCCTAGGTGTCCCTGGGGGTGCCCTAGCTGTCCCCTAGGTGTCCCTCGGGGTGCCCTGGCTGTCCCCTAGGTGTCCCTGGGGGTTCCCTGCCTGTCCCCTAGGTGTCCCTGGGGGTGCCCTTGCTGTCCCTTGGGTGCCCTGGCAATGCCTTCGATGTCTCTGGGGGTTCCCTGGCTGTCCCTAGGGTGCCCTGGCTGTGCCTTAGGTGTCCCTGGGGTGCCCTGGCTGTCCCTGGGGGTGCCATGGCTGTCCCCTCGTTGTCCCGGGGGGTACCCTGCGTGTCCCCTAGGTGTCCTTGGGGGTGCCCTGGCTGTCCCTAGGGTGCCCTGGATGTGCCCTCAGTGTCCCTGGGGGTGCCCTGGGTGTCCCTGGGTGTGCCCAGGCTGTCCCCTAGGTGTCCCTGGGGGTGCCCTGGCTGTCCCTAGGGTGCCCTTTCTGTGACCTCGGTGTCCCTGGGGGTGCCCTGGCTGTCCCTTAGGTGTCCCTGGGTGTGCCCTGGGTGTGCCTGGGGTGCCCTGGCTGTCCCCTAGGTGTCACTGGGGGTGCCCTGGTGGTCCCTGGGGGAGTCCTGGCTGTCCCCTAGGTATCTCTGGGGGTGCCCTGGCTGTCCCTGGAGTGCCCTGGTTGTCCCCTAGGTGTCCCTGCGGGGGGCCCTGACTGTCCCCTAGGTGTCCCTGGGGGTGCCCTGGCTGTGCCTAGGGTGCCCTGGGGGTGCCCTAGATGTCCCTGGGGGTGTCCTGGCTGTCCCTGGAGTGCCCTGGCTGTCCCCTCGGTGTCCCTGGGGGTGCCCTGACTGTCCCTGGGGTGCCCAGGGGGTGCCCTAGTGTGATAAATAAGGATGGTGATTAAGTTATAAGTTGTTGGTTATAGAGTTGTAATGTTTTGTTCAAGAGTTATAATGCTGTTTGGCAGTTTTGTCCACTCTGTATCCCCTACCCCAAAATCCCACTTAGCTTTTCCATCAAGTCAAGCTGTTGCTGCTCCCTGGCATCACCACTCTCCATTTCTGCTGCTGCTTTGCCTGCCTGCACCCAGCCTGTCCCATCGGCTTGTGCCCTGCTTGCTCCACTTCCTGTCGGATCCTCTTCCTACTTCCTGCTGACAACCGGCCTGTCAGTCAGGCTGCTGCTGCCACCCTTATGGTAATTAGAAGAGCCCAGCTGCATGATGGGACCATATCAACACCAAGAACCCCTAGCCAAAACGAGCCAGCTCAAAGTTTCAATCTGCCAAAGACAGCACTGGACTAAGCATACACAGGGGTATTTATGCCGAGGGTTTTCATAAGTTTTTGTATCTCGCCATAACTTACGAAGTACTTAAAGAGCAAGACACCCCTGGACTCCATGAGCCAAGCGAGTTCTTTGGAACCCCCGCGAGGCGAGAACTCCCACTCTGCAGCACCAGCAGCAAAGTGGATTGCACCTCCTCCTCAGCGGTGTGGACGAAAGGGAGCAGCAGCGGCGTAGGCCACCCCTCGAGACCCTGTTTATTAATAAAGGCATTTAAAGGAGGAAACTGTGTCTCCTGCCCATTTATAACAATTTGGGGGCTCGTCCGGGATAAGCCACGCCCAGAAGAGGACCAGGACCGGAAGGCGCCACCCGACCTCGGACCTCCTGGATCGCTGGCCTCCTGGACCAGAGGACGACGCTCGCTAGCCTCGAGGGACAGCACTGAGGAGAACCGGTAAAACCAACCGGTGGCGGGAGTGGAGGCGAGTGAGTGTGTGAGTGAATGAGAGGGGGGCCGGCAGCTCGGACCCCCCAAGCGAGTCTGGACTCCTGAGTACCGCGGTTCCGGACTCCCGCGAGGGGGCCGGCCGGGAAAAGGAGGAAGCGAGTGGATCGGTGAGTGAGGCGTCTCCAGGGGCTTAGGGGGCCCCCCTCCGAATGGGCGGAGGAAACCTAGAGTGTGCGTGGCCCGTCATAGGTTGCCTGCAGAATAGGCCTCCCCATTTTCAAGCTACAAGGGTAGGCTGCCCGGGTCAGTCCGAGTGGGTGGATTGATCCGAGGGAGTGAAAGGTGCACACCACACTGCCGGGGCTACAGTCCAGGACACACGGGTGATTTGTGGGGTCTGGCTGAGGTAGCTCACAGGGTGTGGAGAGTGTTGATGGTATGGTCACCTTGGTCGGGGGCACCTGAAGGAGAGGTGTGCTGTCCGGGGGTGAAGAGTGGCATTGGTCGGGGGTATTTCTAGGTGCATTTCGCGTTTTTGGAAGGGCCTAGAAGATATGCTGTCCGGGTGCCAGGAGTGAAAGTTAGGGGAGCTTCAGCTGGTGTGGGAAGCTCAACAGTAGTGAGAGAGAGTGAGCCGCACACTATACACCCGATCTCGGCAGTAGGCAGTGCTGACACCTTGGGCCCCGGTCGACCGGCTGTCTAACGGAGATTTGTCCTGGTGTATAGGGGCAAACGTGGGTACTGGCTGTGGTGGTAAGGTGGTTGAGGCCCTATAAGGGGGGGGGCCAGTTTAGGCCACTTACGGGTACCAGGGGCTGAGTGGGAAAGGGTTGATTTAGACCCAGTGAGAATGGGTGGATATGTGAGTAGAAATCAGCAACAGGAGAGAGTAGAAAGTAAGGTAAAGTACCTTCCACCAGAGAGCCCCCTTGGGCGCATGTTAAAGACGTGGGATGAAAATGATAGAACTAGAAACCTGGAGGAAGGGAAAATGATCCTCTACTGCACTGAGGTTTGGCCCACCCTAGACCTGCCAAATCAATGGCCTTGGTGCGGGACCAGGGACTCGTGGATGTGCAATCTGTTATATCAACACTTAAAGGCTCAGGGAGATTGCAATGCTGAGCAAGTTCGTTATGCTGCCTGTTGGCAGAACAGTACATCTGGTGAGGAAATTACAAAAATTTGTAAATTAACAGAAAGAAAGGAAGTAGATAAAAAGGAAAAGGAGAAAGAAGAAAATAAACAGTGGGACCCTTTGGACCATCTACCCCCTCCCCCAACTTATCCAGACATTCCCCGAATCCATCCTATAGACCCTCCTTCATTACCCTTGAGTCCACCAGCTTACGTGAATCCCCCAGCTTTGCCTCCTCCCTCTATTCTGGTATCCCCATCCGCAGTCCCTACTGCGCCACCTCCTCCATTTCCTTCTCAACCTAATCCCCATATTTCAAAAAATAACCCCTTCCATTCCACCACCTTACATTCAACACCTGATAGCAAAAACACAGCACCTCCTTTACCATCATTAGTTCCCACTCCTCCTCCAAGTTGGGAATCAGAAATATCAGCCTCTTGTGCTGAAACACCCCAAGTAGCAGAAACCCCTGAGAGACCATACCAAAATACGAGATCAAAGACCAGGCTGTTCCCTCTGAGGGAAGTTCCCATGGGAGGAGTGGCTGGAGGTATAGGTTTTGTCAATGTACCACTAACAGCCTCTGAAGTGAGGAATTTTAAAAAGGAATTAGGGAGCCTGGTAGAAGATCCTGTGGGTATAGCAAACCAGATAGACCAGTTTTTGGGCCCTAATATATTTACCTGGGGAGAGTTTAATTCAATCCTAAACATACTTTTCAACCCAGATGAAGTAAGATTAATTAGAACAGCTGGAATGAGGGTATGGGAGCGAGAAAATCGAACAGGCCCACCAGGAGACCAAAAATTACCAGTAGTCAACCCAGACTGGGACCCAAACCAAGAAGAGGGTCGCAGGAATATGGAGGACTTCAGGAGGTTAATAATAAAAGGGATTAAAGAATCAGTTCCTAAGCCCAGTAACACCAAACTTGCCTTTGAGGCATCACAGGAAAAAGATGAAACTCCTGCAGCCTGGCTAAGCAGGCTCAGGAAGAATGTTCAGCAATACTCAAACCTTGACCCTGATAGCCCAGAAGGGCAAGTTTTCCTAAGGCTACAGTTTGTGACAAAATCTTGGCCTGACATTAGACGGAAGCTTGAAAAATTAGAAGATTGGCAAGGGAGAGAAGTGAATGAATTATTAAGAGAGGCATTAAAAGTATATTTAAGAAGAGAAGAGGAGAAGACCAAGGCGAAGACTAGAATTATGGTAGCGATAGCAAGGGAAAGTGTCAAAGATTGGAGAGTTGATAGAGACTCTCAGAACAGAGAAGGTATAAGACCCCTGGCAGGACGGGGAAGGAGTATAATGTTGCCACCCTGGAGCACTCCCCAGAGACCGGGAGAAACTAGATCCTGTTACTATTGTGGTGAGGAAGGGCATATAAAGAGGGATTGTAAGAAGATGATTTTTGATGAGAGAATAGCGAAAGAACAAGAGGCACTAGAGAAATTGTTGAGAGGAGAGACTAAAGAGGACTAGGGGTGTCATGGGCTCTTTGCGCTAGGGGACCTAGGAGAACACCAGGAAGAGCCCATTGTAAAGTTAGAGATAGGTCCCCACCATGAAGAAATTGAGTTCTTAGTAGATACAGGAGCAGAAAAATCTAGTATTAAACAGCTCCCAACTGGATTGATGATAGGAAAAAAGACCTGTGATGTTTTAGGGGCAGAAGGAAAACCCTTTAAAGCCTCTATAGTTGAAGGTGTAGAGATCAGAGGAAACTCAAGAAAATGTGTCACAAACCTTATTTACTTGCCAAATATTGATAGTAACCTACTCGGACGTGACTTACAAGTGAGATTGAAAGTAGGAATTATTCCTAGAGAAGGAAAGATGGTAGTACAAATGATGAAGTTGACAACCAAAGACCTAGATGAAATAAAGCCAGATGTGTGGGCAGAAGAGGGGAGGTATGGATATTTGAACATTGCCCCTATAGAAATCAAAATGCAAGGAAGAATGTCACCAGTCAGGATAAAGCAGTACCCCATCTCAGCAGAGGGAAGGAAGGGATTGGCTCCAATCATAACTAATCTATTAGCTGCAGGAATTTTGGAGCCCTGCATGTCCCCTCATAATACACCCATCCTTGCTGTTAAAAAGGGAGAGAACAAATACAGACTAGTCCAAGACTTGAGGGAAATCAATAAGAGAACCGTCACCAATCACCCAGTGGTATCTAACGCACATACTCTATTGAATAAAGTCCATACGGATCATGCATGGTTCACCGTAATTGATTTAAAAGATGCTTTTTGGTCCTGTCCCTTAGCCAAAGAGAGTCGTGACTGGTTCGCGTTTGAATGGGAATGTCCTGAGACCCACAGAAAGCAACAACTGAGATGGACTCGCCTCCCACAAGGCTTCACTGAGAGTCCAAATCTGTTTGGGCAGGCTTTAGAGGAATTATTGGACCAGTTTATTCCTGAAAATGACACCCAAATTTTACAATATGTGGATGACCTTTTGATTTCGGGAAAAGAGCAGAGTGAAGTCAGACATACTAGCATAAACCTCCTAAACTTCTTAGGAGAAAAAGGCCTCAAAGTCTCAAAAGAGAAACTACAGTTTGTGGAGTCTCAAGTCATTTATCTCGGACATTTAATCGAAAAGGGGTGTAAGAAACTAAGCCCGGAAAGAATCTCAGGTTTACTGTCTATTCCGGCGCCAGTCACCAAAAGGGATATAAGGAAACTGTTAGGGTTATTTGGCTACTGTCGATTGTGGATTGATAGGTACTCCCAGAGTGTTAAATTTTTATATGAAAAGCTAGTGCAACCCGAACCAGTTAAATGGACAATAGAAGATGAAAAGCAATTGGAAGATTTGAAAACTAAATTATCCACAGCACCTGTATTAGGCCTTCCTGACCCCAAAAAGACATTTGATCTATTCATCAATACAGAAGAAGGGGTTGCGTACGGAGTACTTACCCAAGAGTGGGCAAGCCAAAGAAAACCCATAGCCTATCTCTCCAAAATCCTGGACCCAGTAGCCAGAGGATGGCCAGCTTGCCTCCAAGCCATAGCAGCCACTGCAATCCTCCTCGAGGATGCACAAAAGCTAACCTTGCAAGGGAAAATCTTAATACACACCCCACATGACTTACGAACTGTTTTAAGTCAAAAAGCCCAACAGTGGCTGACTGATTCCAGAATATTAAAATATGAAGTAGTACTCACTACTGCAGAAAATATAGAGCTAACTACTTCAAAAATTTTGAACCCGGCCCAATTCCTCTCGGGGGAGCCAGCAGCCAAACTTGAGCATGATTGCTTAGAAGTCATTGACTTACAGACTAAAATGAGGGAAGACCTGGAAGACACTCCCCTGTCAAATGGAAGAGTATTGTTCAGTGATGGATCCTCCAGAGTGGTTGAAGGGAAAAGAATTTCAGGCTATGCTGTAGTTGAAGGCACTGGAGGCGAACATAATCTGAAGATCTTAGAAAAAGGGAAGTTACCAGCAAATTGGTCAGCCCAGTGCTGTGAAATTTATGCCCTAAAGAGGGGACTTGACCTATTAAAACAAGATCAGGGGACTATATATTTAGACTCCCGGTATGCTTTTGGGATCGTGCATACCTTCGGGAAAATTTGGGAAAAAAGGGGCTACCTCAATTCAAAGGGAAAAGATCTAATTCATAAAGAGTTAATAAAAATGGTGTTAAAATCTTTAATGGGACCAAAAGAGATTGCGGTGGTACATGTAAGAGGTCATCAAAGAGGAGAAACCTTTGAAGTAAAAGGCAATCGGATGGCTGATCAAGCTGCAAAGTTAGCAGCTCAAGGCCCAGGTGATCCAGTGAAGATTTTTACTTCAAACTGTACTCCAGACAATACCACCAAAGAACCGCTTTATGACGATATTGAACTAAAAACAATAAAAGAATTGGGGCTAAATCAAGGACAACAAGGGGAATGGCTGACCCCAGATGGAAGAAAGTTTTTAAATAAAGCACTAGCTCGGAGAGTATTAGAAGAAATCCATACGTTAACTCATTGGGGGACCCAAGGACTCTGCGATCATTTCTTAAGAGAGTATCTATGTATAGGTGTGTGTAGCCTGGCAAAAACAATTACAGAAGGGTGTCCAATTTGCCAAAAGATAAATCAAAAAGTAATGAGGAAAAATAAATTGGGAGGAAGACCAATAGCCCTAAGACCTTTCCAAAATGTACAAATCGATTTTACTGAAATGCCACCCGTGCAAGGCTACAGACACCTACTAGTAATTGTTGACCATCTGACACATTGGGTCGAAGCCTTCCCCACCAAAAGAGAAACAGCCCAAGTGGTAATAAAAATACTTTTAGAAAATATTATTCCCCGGTACGGTCTAATAAATAACATCGATTCTGACCGAGGTCCCCAATTTACAGCACAAATAGTACAGGATATCATCCAGGCACTAGGAATTAGGTGGAGACTACATACCCCTTGGCATCCCCAGAGTTCGGGAAGGGTCGAGAGGATGAATAAGACCCTCAAAAATGTGTTAACCAAATTAATAACAGAGACAGGCATGAATTGGCTAAAGTGCTTGCCTCTAGCACTTTTAAGGATCCGGGTCCGCCCCAGATCTGATGTTGGAGTTTCACCCTATGAGATGATGTTTGGACTCCCCTTCTTGTTAACTCCCTACAGCGCTGGAGATTACATAGACGGGGAAGCAGAAGCTCAAAAATATATAAAAACAATTAGCAACACATTGGCTGATCTCAGAAAAAGAGGGCATCTTCCTCAAGCCTCTCCCTTAGATGCAGATTTACATCCATTCAAACCAGGGGACTGGGTTCTAATAAAATCATGGACCAACGCTCCACTAACTCCTAAATTTGAGGGTCCTTTCCAAGTTTTGCTAACCACCCACACTGCAGTAAGGACAAAAGAAAAAGGCTGGACCCATTTCACCCGAGTCAAAGGATCTCTACCGCCCCCAGACAATCCTCCTGACACAAATCCCACCACCACTTCCAAATCATCTGAGTGGACTATAACCAGAGACCCAAGCACGCTCAAAATGACTCTAAGAAAGAAAACTGGAACTCATTAACGAATCAGAGACTAGGGGAAAACTGTTACTGAGCACCAAACATTTTGTTATTATAAAGGTTCTATTTAAAAGGGTTTTTCATCCCCAGTGTAGCAGTTGGAATGTTTTTTTTAGTGTTGCTGTAATATTTAGTAGCTGAAAAGTTCTTTGGTGTTGATTAAAGTGCTACTCCTAAGTGTTTAAAAAAAAAAAAAAAAAAAAAAAAAAAAAAAAAAAAAAAAAAAAAAAAACAAACACCACAAAACCGAATCATCATGGTAGTTAGAAACCAGAATAGCAGCCAATCTTTCATAGGGCATTACCTAGAAAGAACTAAATTTGAGAAAGTAGGGGTGGGTAAAAGTGGACTGGAGGGATCTCTACAGGTGACACTCAGGAATTCTTCAACCCAAGAGGCAAGACCGGGCGGAATCAAGTCGGTTCGTACCGGACTCTTGGGAAGGCTGATAGTGACTTTGCTAGCAGTCAGACTAGCCGAAGGAGCATGTACCAAGTGCTATCAGCCCATTCACGACGGTGAAAGCCCGCAGTCCGGGATAAGAGTCCCCATACCCACGTTAACCCTACCTGTTTTGATATAACAAAGCTCTCCACCTGTGAGGAGGATGGAAAGCAGTATTGGGTCGCCAAAAATACTGCAAACTTTAGGCAGCGCCTTGCTGGGGAATGCCCTATCAAAGAATGGGTTTGCTTTGAAGAATTAAATTATTTAAACGAAGTTGCCAATCTTATTAAAGAAAAACCTGTGGTTAAGAAAGAGGATGAGATTAATGAACCCCTCAGCAAAAATTTGTTTATTGATCTTATTGAAAGAATTAGTCGTGAATAAGAGAGTACTCCCAGGAAATAAAGAGGGATAGAGGTTGATGCGGGCAAAGCCCGATCAAAGAAATAGAGGGGGGATTGTGATAAATAAGGATGGTGATTAAGTTATAAGTTGTTGGTTATAGAGTTGTAATGTTTTGTTCAAGAGTTATAATGCTGTTTGGCAGTTTTGTCCACTCTGTATCCCCTACCCCAAAATCCCACTTAGCTTTTCCATCAAGTCAAGCTGTTGCTGCTCCCTGGCATCACCACTCTCCATTTCTGCTGCTGCTTTGCCTGCCTGCACCCAGCCTGTCCCATCGGCTTGTGCCCTGCTTGCTCCACTTCCTGTCGGATCCTCTTCCTACTTCCTGCTGACAACCGGCCTGTCAGTCAGGCTGCTGCTGCCACCCTTATGGTAATTAGAAGAGCCCAGCTGCATGATGGGACCATATCAACACCAAGAACCCCTAGCCAAAACGAGCCAGCTCAAAGTTTCAATCTGCCAAAGACAGCACTGGACTAAGCATACACAGGGGTATTTATGCCGAGGGTTTTCATAAGTTTTTGTATCTCGCCATAACTTACGAAGTACTTAAAGAGCAAGACACCCCTGGACTCCATGAGCCAAGCGAGTTCTTTGGAACCCCCGCGAGGCGAGAACTCCCACTCTGCAGCACCAGCAGCAAAGTGGATTGCACCTCCTCCTCAGCGGTGTGGACGAAAGGGAGCAGCAGCGGCGTAGGCCACCCCTCGAGACCCTGTTTATTAATAAAGGCATTTAAAGGAGGAAACTGTGTCTCCTGCCCATTTATAACACTAGCTGTCCCCAAGGTGTCCCTGGGGTTGCCTTCGCTGTCCCCTAGGTGTCCCTGGGGTGCCCTGGCTGTCCCCTCGGTGTCCCTGGGGGTGCCCAGGGTGTCCCTGGGAGTGCCCTGGCTGTCCCCTAGGTGTCCCTGGGGTGCCCTAGCTGTCCCTGGGGTGCCGTGGCTGTCCTGTACGTGTCCCTGGGGGTGCCCTGGGTGTCCGTGGGGTGCCCTGGGGGTGCCCTGCCTGTCCCCTAGGTGTCCCTGGGGGGGCCCTGGGTGTCCCTGGGGGCTGCCGAGGGTGTCCCTGGGGTTCCCTGGCTGTCCCCTAGGTGTCGCGGGGGGGGCCCTGGCTGTCCCCTAGGTGTCCCTGGGGGGGCCCTGGCTGTCCCCTAGGTGTCCCTGGGCGTGCCCATGGTGTTCCTGGGGTTCCCTGGCTGTCCACTAGGTGTCCCTGGGGGGGCACTGGGTGTCCCTGGGGTGACCTGGCTGTCCCTGGGGTGCCCGGGAAATCACCTACGTGTCCCTGGGCTACCCTGGGTGTCCCTGGGCTGCCCTGTGGTGCCCTGGCTGTCCCGTAGGTGTCCCTGGGCTGCCCTGGCTGTCCTTGGGGTGCCCTGGCTGTGCCCTTGGTGTCCCTGAGGGTGCCCTGGCTGTCCCCTAGGTGTCCCTGGGGGAGCCCTGGGTGTGCCTGGGGTGCCCTGGCTGTCCCCTAGGTGTCCCTGGGGGTGCCCTCCCTGTCCCTCGGGGTGCCCTGGCTGACCCCTAGGTGTCCCTGGGGGTGCCCTGGGTGTCCCTGGGGTGCCCTGGCTTTCCCCTAGGTGTCCCTGCGGGGACCCCGGCTGTCCCCTGGGTGTCCCTGGGGGTGCCCTGGGTGTCCCTGGGGTGCCCTGGCTGTCCCCTAGATGTCCCTGGGAGTGCCCTGGCTGTCCCCTAGGTGTCCCTGGGAATGCCCTAGCTGTCCCTGGGGTGCCATGGCTGTCCTGTACGTGTCCCTGGGGGTGCCCTGGGTGTCCCTGGGGTGCCCTGGGGGTGCCCTGGCTGTCCCCTACGTGTCCCTGGGGGTGCCCTGGCTGTCCCCTCGGTGTCCCTGAGGGTGCCCTGCCTGTGCCGTAGGTGTCCTTTGGGGTGCCCTGGCTGTCCCTAGGGTGCCCTGGCTGTCCCCTAGGTGTCTCTGGGGGTGCCCTGGCTGTCCCTAGGGTGCCCTGGCTGTCCCCTAGGTGTCTCTGGGGGTGCCCTCGGCGTCCCTGGGGATGCCCTGGCTGTCCCCTAGGTGTCCCCGGGGGTGCCCTGGGTGTCCCTGGGGGGGCCCTACCTGTCCCCTACGTGTCCCTGGGGTGCCCTGGCTGTCCCGTCAGTGTCCCTGGGGGTGCCCTGGCTGTCCCTAGGGTGCCGTGGCTAGGCCCTTGGTGTCCCTGGGGGTGCCCTGGCTGTCCCCTAGGTGTCCCTGGGGGTGCCCTGGTGTCCCTCGGGGTGCCCTGGCTGTCCCCTAGGTGTCCCTGGGGGTGCCCTGGCTGTCCCCTAGGTGTCCCTGGGGGTGCCCTGCCTGTCCCCTAGGTGCCCCTGGGGGTGCCCTGCTGTCCCTAGGGTGCCCTGGCTGTGCCCTCAGTGTCTCTGGGGGTGCCGTAGGTGTCCCTGGGGGTGACCTCGGTGTCCCTGGGGGTACCCTGGCTGTCCCCTAGGTGTCCCTGGGGGAGCCCTGTGTGTGCCTAGGGTGCCCTGGCTGTCCCCTAGGTGTCCCTGGGGGTGCCCTCCCTGTCCCTCGCGGTGCCCTGGCTGTCCCCTAGGTGTCCCTGGGGGTGCCCTGTGTGTCCCTGAGGTGCCATGGCTGTCCCCTAAGTGTCCCTGGGAGGGCCCTGGCTGTCCTTCAGGTGTCCCTGGGGGTGCCCTCGGTGTCCCTGGGGGTGCACAGGGTGTCCCTGGGGGTGCCCTGGCTGTCCCGTACGTGTCCCTGGGGGTACCCTGGAGGTCCCCTAGGTGTCCCTGGGGGTGCATTAGGTGTCCCTGGGGTGCCCTGGGTGTCCGTGGGAGTGGACAGTGTGTCCCTGGGGGGGCCCTGGCTGTCCCTAGGGTGCCCTGGCTGTGCCCTTGGTGTCCCTGGGCGTGCCCTGGCTGTCCCTAGGGTGCCCTGGCTGTCCCCTAGGTGTCCCTGGGGGTGCCCTAGCGTCCCTCGGGATGCCCTGGCTGTCCCCTAGGTGTCCCTGGGGGTGCCCTAGCTGTCCCCTAGGTGTCCCTCGGGGTGCCCTGCCTGTCCCCTAGGTGTCCCTGGGGGTGCCCTTGCTGTCCCTAGGGTGCCCTGGCTGTGCCCTCGGTGTCCCTGGGGTGCCCTGGCTGTCCCTGGGGGTGCCATGGCTGTCCCCTCGTTGTCCCTGGGGGTATCCTGCGTGTCCCCTAGGTGTCCTTGGGGGTGCCCTGGCTGTCCCTAGGGTGCCCTGGATGTGCCCTCAGTGTCCCTGGGGGTGCCCTGGGTGTCCCTGGGGGTGCCCAGGCTGTCCCCTAGGCGTCCCTTGGGGTACCCTGGCTGTCCCCTAGGTGTCCCTGGGTGTGCCCTGGGTGTGCCTGGGGTGCCCTGTCTGTCCCCTAGGTATCTCTGGGGGTGCCCTGGCTGTCCCTGGAGTGCCCTGGGGGTGCCCTAGGTGTCTCTGGGGGTGTCCTGGCTGTCCCTGGAGTGCCCTGGCTGTCCCCTCGGTGTCCCTGGGGGTGCCCTGACTGTCCCTGGGGTGCCCAGGGGGTGCCCTGGCTGTCCCCAAGGTGTCCCTGGGGTTGCCTTCGCTGTCCCCTAGGTGTCCCTGGGGTGCCCTGGCTGTCCCCTCGGTGTCCCTGGGGGTGCCCAGGGTGTCTCTGGGAGTGCCCTGGCTGTCCCCTAGGTGTCCCTGGGGGGGCCCTGGCTGTCTCCTAGGTGTCCCTGTGGGTGCCCTGGCTGTCCCTGGGGTGCCCTGGCTGTCTCGTCAGTGTCCCTGGGGGTGCCCTGGCTGTCCCTGGGGTGCCCTGCCTGTCCTCTATGTGTTCCTGGGTGTGCCCTGGCTGTCCCCTCGGTGTCCCTGGGGGTGCCCTGGCTGTCCCTAGGGTGCCCTGGCTGTCCTTTAGGTGTCCCTGGGTGTGCCCTGGATGTCTCTGGGGTGCCCTGGCTGTCCCCTCGGTGTCCCTGGGGGTGCCCTGGGTGTCCCTGGGGGTGCCCTTGGTGTCCCTGCGGTTCCCTGGCTGTCCCCTAGGTGTCCCTGGGGGTGCCCTGGCTGTCCCTGGAGGTGCACAGCGTGTCCCTGGGGTTACCTGGCTGTCCCGTACGTGTCCCTGGGGGTGCCCTGGAGGTCCCCTTGGTGTCCCTGGGGGTGCCCTGGCTGTCCCTGTGGGTGCCCTGGCTGTCCCCTTGGTGTCCCTGGGGGTGCCCTAGGTGTCCCTGGGGGTGCCCTGGCTGTCAATAGGGTGCCCTGGCTGTCCCCTAGGTGTCCCTTGGCTGCCCTGGCTGTCCTCTAGGGGTCCCTGGGGGTGCCCTGCCTGTCCCCGAAGTGTCCTAGGGGGTGCCGTGGCTGTCCCTAGGGTGCCCTGGCTGTGCCCTCGGTGTCTCTGGAGATGCCCTGGCTGTCGCTAGGGTGCCCTGGCTGTCCCTTAGGTGTCCCTGGGTGTGCCCTGGGTGTCTCTGGGGAGCCCTGGCTGTCCCCTAGGTGTCCCTGGGGGGGCCCTGGCTGTCCCATAGGTGTCCCTGGGGGGGTCCTGGCTGTCTCTGGGGTGCCCTGTCTGTCCCCTATGTGTCCCTGGGGGTGCCCTGGGTGTCCCTGGGGTGCCCTGACTGTCTCCTTGGTGTCCCTGGAAGTGCCCTGGCTGCTCCTGTGGGTGCCCTGGCTGTCCCCTTGGTGTCCCTGGGTGTGCCCTGAGTGTCCCTAGGGGTGCCATGCCTGTCCCCTAGCTGTCCCTGGGGGTGCCCTGGAGGTCCCCTAGGCGTCCCTGGGGGTGCCCTGATTGTCCCCTAGTTGTCCCTGGGGGTGCCCTGGCTGTCCCCTAGGTGTCCCTGGGGGTGCATTAGGTGTCCCTGGGGGTGCCCAGGGTATCCCTGGGGTTCCCTGGCTGTCCCCTAGGTGTCCCTGGGGGTGCCCTGGGTGTCTCTGGGGGGGCCCTGGCTGTCCCCTAGGTGTCCCTGCCTCGCTCATATCCTCGACTCCGCCTCCGGCGCCATGGTGACTCCCCTCCCAGTCTGGACCAGTGTGGCCTCACCCCCTCCCCTGGGGCCATCCGACCCATCCCAGTATAGACCAGTAAGGCACCGAGTGGCCACCATGGACCCCCACACGCCTGCCAGTTCATCCCAGTTCATCCCAGTCCACTCTTCGTCCATCCCAGGTTTCTCTGGTCACCCTCCCAGTGCTCTCCGTCCATCCCAGTCCCGCAGGTGTTGGTGCTTGGGGCTTGATGAGCTGGTGCCTGTCCGCAACGTGGAGCGGCTCAAACGGGACCTCAGGGTGAGGGGGGCGCGGATTTGGGGGGATCCTGGGGGTCCTGAGTTGTCGTGGAGGGGGTTTTTGGGTTGTGGGGGGTCTGGGGGGAGTCCTGGGGGCTGCTTTGGGTGCTTTGGGGGGTATTCGGGAGGTTTGGGAGGCCCATTTGAGGCATCAAAGAACCTGAGGAGGGTTTTGATAGCTCCTGGAGGTGGAGGCGGCCGTGGGGGTGAGCTGGCTGTCCCAGGGGGTTCCTGACTGTCCCTCGATGTCCCTGGGGTGCCCTGGCTGTCACTTAGGTGTCCCTCGGGGTGCCCTGGCTGTCCCTAGGGTGCCCTGGCTGTCCCCTAGGTGTCCCTGGGGTGCCCTGACTGTCCCTAGGTGTCCCTGGGTGTCCCTGGGGGTGCCCTGGGTGTCCCTAGGGTGCCCTTGCTGTGCCCTCGGTGTCCCTGGGGGCGCCCTGGGTGTCCCTGGGGGTGCCCTGGGTGTCCCTGGTGGGGCCCTGACTGTCCTCTAGGTGTCCCTGGGGGTGCCCTCCCTGTCCCTCGGGGTGCCCATGCTGTCCCCTACATGTCCCTGTGAGTGCTCTGGGTGTCCCTGGGGGTGCCCTCGCTGTCCCTGGGGTGCCCTGGCTGTCCCCAAGGTGTCCCTGGGGGTGCCCTGCCTGTCCTCTCGGTGTCCCTGGGGGTGCCCTGGCTGTGCCCTCGGTGTCCCTGGGGGTGCCCTGGCTGTCCCTAGGGTGCCCTGGCTGTCCCCTAGGTGTCCCTGGGTGTGCCCTGGCTGTCCCTGGGCGTGCACAGGGTGTCCCTGGGGTTCCCTGGGTGTCCCCTAGGTGTCCCTGGGTGGGCCCTGTCTGTCCCCTAGGTGTCCCTGGGGGTGCCCTGGGTGTCCCTGGGGGTGCACAGGGTGTCCCTGGGGTTCCCTGGCTGTCCCCTAGGTGTCCCTGGGGGTGCCCTGGGTGTCCCTGGGGGGCCCTGGCTGTCCCCTAGGTGTCCCTGCCTTGCTCGTATCCTCGACTCCGCCTCCGGCGCCATGGTGACTCCCCTCCCAGTCTGGACCAGTGTGGCCTCACCCCCTCCCCTGGGGCCATCCGACCCATCCCAGTATAGACCAGTAAGGCACCGAGTGGCCACCATGGACCCCCACACGCCTGCCAGTTCATCCCAGTTCATCCCAGTCCACTCTTCGTCCATCCCAGGTTTCTCTGGTCACCCTCCCAGTGCTCTCAGTCAATCCCAGTCCCGCAGGTGTTGGTGCTTGGGGCTTGATGAGCTGGTGCCTGTCCGCAACGTGGAGCGGCTCAAACGGGATCTCAGGGTGAGGGGGGCGCGGATTTGGGGGGATCCTGGGGGTCCTGAGTTGTCGTGGAGGGGGTTTTTAGGGTTGTGGGGGGTCTGGGGGGAGTCCTGGGGGCTGCTTTGGGTGTTTTGGGGGGTATTCGGGAGGTTTGGGCGGCCCATTAGAGGCATCAAAGAACCTGAGGAGGGTTTTGATAGCTCCTGGAGGTGGAGGCGGCCGTGGGGGTGAGCTGGCTGTCCCAGGGGGTTCCTGACTGTCCCTCGATGTCCCTGGGGTGCCCTGGCTGTCACTTAGGTGTCCCTCGGGGTGCCCTGGCTGTCTCTAGGGTGCCCTGGTTTTCCCCTAGGTGTCCCTGGGGTGCCCTATCTGTATCGTCAGTGTCCCTGGGGTGCCCTGACTGTCTCCTCCGTGTCCCTGGGGGTGCCCTGGGTGTCCCTGGGGTGCCCTGGCTGACCGCAAGGTGTCCCTTGGGGTGCCCAGAGTGTCCCTGGGAGGTCCCTGGCTGTCCCCTAGGGGTCTCTGGGGGTGCCCTGGCTGTCCCGTCAGTGTCCCTGGGGGTGCCCTGCCTGTCCCTTAGATGTCCCTGGGGGTGCCCTGGCTGTCCCTAGGGTGCCCTGGCTGTGCCCTCGGTGTCTCTGGGGGTGCCCTGGCTGTCCCTAGGGTGCCATGCCTGTCCCTAAGGTGCCCTGGCTGTCCCCTTGGTGTCCCTGGGGGTGCCCTGCCTGTCCCTAGGGTGCCCTGGCTGTCCCCTACGTGTCCCTGGGGGTGCCCTGGCTGTCCCCTAGGTGTCCCTGGGCGTGCCCATGGTGTCCCTGGCGTTCCCTGGCTGTCCCGTAGGTGTCCCTGAGGGTGCCCTGGCTGTCCTTAGGCTGCCCTGGCTGTCCCGTGAGTGTCCCTGGGGGTGCCCTGGCTCTCCCCTAGGGGTCTCTGAGGGTGCCCTGGGTGTCCCTGGGGTGCCCTGGCTGTCCCCTAGGTGTCCCTGTGGGTGCCCCGGCTGACCCCTAGGTGTCCCTGGGGGTGCCCTGGAGGTCCCCCAGGTGTCCCTGGGGGTGCCCTGGGTGTCCCTGTGGGTGCCCTGGCTGTCCCTACATGTCCCTGGGGTGCCCTGGGCGCCCTGGGGTGCCCTGCCTGTCCCCTACGTGTCCCTGGCGGTGCCCTCGCTGTCCCTAGGCTGCCCTGCCTGTCCCCTAGGTGTCCCTGGAGGTGCCCTGCTTATCCCCTAGGTGTCCCTGGGTGTGCCCTGGGTGTCCCTGGGGGTGCACAGGGTGTCCCTGGGGTTCCCTGGCTGTCCCCTAGGTGTCCCTGGGCGTGCCCTGTGTGTTCCTGGGGGTGCACATGGTGTCCCTGGGGTTCCCTGGCTGTCCCCAAGGTGTCCCTGGGGGGGCCCTGGCTGTCCCCTAGGTGTCCCTGGGGTTGCCCTGGCTGTCTCTGGGGTGTCCTGGGGGTGCCCTTGGTGTCCCTGGGGGTGCACAGGGTGTCCCTGGGGTGCCCTCGCTGTCCCCTAGGTGTCCCTGGGGGTGGCCTGGCTGTCCCTAGAGTGCCCTGGCTGTCCCCTAGGTGTCCCTGGGGGTGCCCCGGCTGTCCCCTAGGTGTCCCTGGGGATGCCCTGGCTGTCCCTGGGGGTGCCCAGGCTGTCCCCTAGGTGTCCCTGGGTGTGCCCTGGGTGTCTCTGGGGAGCCCTGGCTGTCCCCTAGGTGTCCCTGGGGGTGCCCTGGGTGTCCCTGGGGGTGCACAGTGTGTCCCTGGGGGTGCCCTGGCTGTCCCTGGGGGTGCACAGTGTGTCCCTGGGGGTGCCCTGGCTGTCCCGTACGTGTCCCTGGGGGTGCCCTGGAGGTCCCCTAGGCGTCCCTGGGGGTGCCCTGGGTGTCCCTGAGGGTGCCCTGGAGGTCCCCTAGGTGTCCCTGGGGGGGCCCTGGCTGTCCCTGTGGGTGCCCTGGCTGTCCCCTACGTGTCCCTGGGGTGCCCTGGGTGTCCCTGGGGTGCCCTGGGGTGCCCTGGCTGTCCCCTTGCTGTCCCTGGGGGGGCCCTGGCTGTCTCCTAGGTGTCCCTGGGGGTGCCCTGGCTGTCCCTGTGGGTGCCCTGGGGTGCCCTGGCTGTCCCCTAGGTGTCCATGGGGTGGCCCTTGCTGTCCCCTAGGTGTCCCTGGGGGTGCTCTGGCTGTCCCTGGGGAAGCCATGGCTGTCCCCTTGGTGTCCCTGGGGGTGCCCAGGCTGTCCCCTAGGTGTCCCTGGGGGTGCCCTGGGTGTCCCTGGTGGTGCCCTGGCTGTCCCTAGGGTGCCCTGGCTGTCCCCTAGGTGTGCCTGGGGGTGCCCTGCCTGTCCCCTAGGTGTCCTTTGGGGTGCCCTGACTGTCCCTAGGGTGCCCTGGCTGTGCCCTAGGTGTCGCTGGGTGTGCCCTGGGTGTCCCTGGGGGTGCACAGGGTGTCCCTGGGGTGCCCTGGCTGTCCCCTAGGTGTCCCTGGGGGTGCCCCGGCTGTCCCCTAGGTGTCCCTGGGGGTGCCCTGAGTGTCCCTGGGGGTGCCCTGGCTGTCCCCTAAGTGTCCTAGGGGGTACCCTGGCTGTCCCTAGGGTGCCCTGGCTGTCCCTTAGGTGTCCCTGGGTGTGCCCTGGGTGTCTCTGGGGAGCCCTGGCTGTCCCCTAGGTGTCCCTGGGGGGGCCCTGGCTGTCCCTGGGGTTCCCTGGCTGTCCCCTAGGTGTCCCTGGGGGTGCCCTGGCTGTCCCCTACGTGTCCCTGGGGGTGCCCTGGGTGTCCCTGGGATGCCCTCACTGTCCCCTAGGTGTCCCTGAGGGGGCCCTGGCTGTCTCCTAGGTGTCCCTGGGGGTGCCCTGGCTGTCCCTTAGGTGTCCCTGGGTGTGCCCTGGGTGTCTCTGGGGAGCCCTGGCTGTCCCCTAGGTGTCCCTGGGGGGGCCCTGGCTGTCCCTGGGGATCCCTGGCTGTCCCAGAGGTGTCCCTGGGGGTGCCCCGGCTTTCCCCTCGGTGTCCCTGGGGGTGCCCTGCGTGTCCCTGGGGGTGCCCTGGCTGTCCATAGGGTGCCCTGGCTGTCCCCTAGGTGTCCCTGGGGTGCCCTGGATGTCCTCTAGGTGTCCTTGGGGGTGCCCTGCCTGTCCCCCAAGTGTCCTAGGGGTTGCCCTGGCTGTCCCTAGGGTGCCCTGGCTGTGCCCTCGTTGTCTCTGGGGGTGCCCTGGCTGTCCCTAGGGTGCCCTGGCTGTCCCTTAGGTGTCCTTGGGTGTGCCCTGGGTGTCTCTGGGGAGCCCTGGCTGTCCCCTAGGTGTCCCTGGGGGGGCCCTGGCTGTCCCTTAGGTGTCCCTGGGGGTGCCCTGGCTGTCCCTGGGGGTGCCCTGGCTGTTTCATATGTGTCCCTGGGGGTGCACCGGCTGTCGCCTAGGTGTCCCTGGGGGTTCCCTGGCTGACCCTGGGGGTGCCCAGGCTGTCCCCTAGGTGCCCCTGGGGGTGCCCTGGGTGTCCCTGGGGTGCCCTGGCTGTCCCCTAGGTGTCCCTGGGGTGCCCTGCCTGTCCTCTAGGTGTCCCTGGGGGTGCCCTGGCTGTCTCTGGGGTGCCCTGGGGGTGCCCTGGGTGCCCCTGGAGGTGCACAGGGTTTCCCAGGGTTGCACTGGCTGTCCCCTAGGTGTCCCTGGGGGTGCCCCGGCTGTCCCCTAGGTGTCCCTGGGGGCGCCCTGGGTGTCCCTGGGTGTGCCCCTGGGTGTCCCCTAGGTGTCCCTGGGAGTGCCCTGGCTGTCCATAGGGTGCCCTGGCTGTCCCCTGGGTGTCCCTGGGGTGCCCTGGCTGTCCCCTAGGTGTCCCTGGGAATGCCCTGGCTGTCCCTGGGGGTGCCCTGGCTGTGCCCTCGCTGTCCCTGGGGGTGGCCTGGCTGTCCCTGGAGTGCCCTGGCTGTCCCCTAGGTGTCCCTGGGGGTGCCCCGGCTGTCCCCTAGGTGTCCCTGGGGATGCCCTGGCTGTCCCTGGGGGTGCCCAGGCTGTCCTTTAGGTGTCCCTGGGGGTGCCCTGGGTGTCTCTGGGGAGCCCTGGCTGTCCCCTAGGTGTTCCTGGGGGTGCCCTGGGTGTCCCTGGGGGTGCACAGGGTGTCCCTGGGGGTGTCCTGGCTGTCCCTGGGGGCGCACAGGGTGTCCCTGGGGTTCCCTGACTGTCCCGTACGTGTCCCTGGGGGTGCCCTGGAGGTCCCCTAGGCGTCCCTGGGGGTGCCCTGGGTGTCCCTGGGGTGCCCTGGCTGTCCCCTAGCTGTCTCTGGGGGGGCCCTGGCTGCCTCCTAGGTGTCCCTGGGGGTGCCCTGGCTGTCCCTGTGGGTGCCCTGGGGTGCCCTGGCTGTCCCCTAGGTGTCCATGGGGTGGCCCTGGCTGTCCCCTAGGTGTCCCTGGGGGTGCTCTGGCTGTCCCTGGGGGAGCCATGGCTGTCCCCTTGGTGTCCCTGGGGGTGCCCAGGCTGTCCCCTTGGTGTCCCTGGGGGTGCCCTGGGTGTCCCTGGGGGTGCCCTGGCTGTCCCCTCGGTGTGACTGGGGGTGCCCTGCCTGTCCCCTAGGTGTCCTAGGGGGTACCCTGGCTGTCCCTCGGGTGCCCTGGCTGTCCCTTAGGTGTCCCTGGGTGTGCCCTGGGTGTCTCTGGCGAGCCCTGGCTGTCCCCTAGGTGTCCCTGGGGGGGCCCTGGCTGTCCCTGGGGTTCCCTGGCTGTCCCCTAGGTGTCCCTGGGGGTGCCCTGGCTGTCCCCTACGTGTCCCTGGGGGTGCCCTGGGGGTCCCTGGGACGCCCTGACTGTCCCCTAGGTGTCCCTGAGGGGGCCCTGGCTGTCTCCTAGGTGTCCCTGGGGGTGCCCTGGCTGTCCCTTGGGTGCCCTGGGGGTGCCCTGGGTGTCCCTGGGCGTGCACAGAGTGTCCCTGGGGTGCCCTGGCTGTCCCCTAGGTGTCCCAGGGGGTGCCCCGGCTGTCCCCTCGGTGTCCCTGGGGGTGCCCTGGGCGTCCCTGGGGGTGCCCTGGCTGTCCATAGGGTGCCCTGGCTGTCCCCTAGGTGTCCCTGGGGTGCCCTGGCTGTCCTCTAGGTGTCCCTGGGGGTGCCCTACCTATCCCCCAAGTGTCCTAGGGGGTGCCCTGGCTGTCCCTAGGGTGCCCTGGCTGTGCCCTCGTTGTCTCTGGGGGTGCCCTGGCTGTCCCTATGGTGCCCTGGCTGTCCCTTAAGTGTCCCTGGGTGTGCCCTGGGTGTCCCTGGGGTGCCCTGGAGGTCCCCTAGGTGTCCCTGGGGGTGCCCTGGGTGTCCCTGGGGTGCCCTGGCTGTCCCCTAGGTGTCCCTGTGGGTGCCCTGGCTGTCCCTGGGGGTGCCCAGGCTGTCCCCTAGGTGTCCCTGGGATGCCCTGGCTGTCCCTAGGGGGCCCGGGCTGTCCATTAGGTGTCACTGGGTGTGCCCTGGGTGTCTCTGGGGTGCCCTGCCTGTCCCCTAGGTGTCCCTGGAAGTGCCCTGGGTGTCCCTGGGGGTGCCCTGGCTGTCCCCTCGATGGCCCTGGGGGTGCGCTGGCTGTCCCTAGGGGGCCCTGGCTGTCCGTTAAGTGTCACTGGGTGTGCCCTGTGTGTCTCTGGGGTGCCCTGCCTGTCCCTAGTGTGCCCTGGCTGTCCCCTAGGTGTCCCTGGGGGTGCCCTGGGTGTCCCCTACGTGTCCCTGGGGGTGCCCTGGGGGTCCCTGGGACGCCCTGACTGTCCCCTAGGTGTCCCTGAGGGGGCCCTGGCTGTCTCCTAGGTGTCCCTGGGGGTGCCCTGGCTGTCCCTTGGGTGCCCTGGGGGTGCCCTGGGTGTCCCTGGGCGTGCACAGGGTGTCCCTGGGGTGCCCTTGCTGTCCCCTAGGTGTCCCTGGGGGTGCCCCGGCTGTCCCCTCGGTGTCCCTGGGGGTGCCCTGGGCGTCCCTGGGGGTGCCCTGGCTGTCCATAGGGTGCCCTGGCTGTCCCCTAGGTGTCCCTGGGGTGCCCTGCCTGTCTCCTAGGTGTCCCTGGAAGTGCCCTGGGTGTCCCTGGGGGTGCCCTGGCTGTCCCCTAGGTGTCCCTGTGGGTGCCCTGGGTGTCCCTGGGCGTGCACAGGGTGTCCCTGGGGTGCCCTGGCTGTCCCCTAGGTGTCTCTGGGGGTGCCCCGGCTGTCCCCTCGGTGTCCCTGGGGGTGCCCTGGGCGTCCCTGGGGGTGCCCTGGCTGTCCATAGGGTGCCCTGGCTGTCCCCTAGGTGTCCCTGGGGTGCCCTGCCTGTCCCCTAGGTGTCCCTGGAAGTGCCCTGGGTGTCCCTGGGGTGCCCTGGCTGTCCCCTAGGTGTCCCTGTGGGTGCCCTGGCTGTCCCTGGGGGTGCCCAGGCTGTCCCCTAGGTGTCCCTGGGATGCCCTGGCTGTCCCTAGGGGGCCCGGGCTGTCCATTAGGTGTCACTGGGTGTGCCCTGGGTGTCTCTGGGGTGCCCTGCCTGTCCCCTAGGTGTCCCTGGGGGTGCCCTGGGTGTCCCTGGGGGTGCACAGGGTGTCCCTGGGTTTCCCTGGCTGTCCCCTAGGTGTCCCTGGGGGGGCCCTGGCTGTCCCCTAGGTGTCCCTGGGGGTGCCCTGGCTGTCCCTGGGGGTGCACAGGGTGTCCCTGGGTTTCCCTGGCTGTCCCCTAGGTGTCCCTGGGGGGGCCCTGGCTGTCCCCTAGGTGTCCCTGGGGGTGCCCTGGCTGTCCCTGGGGGTGCACAGGGTGTCCCTGGGGTTCCCTGGCTGTCCCGTATGTGTCCCTGGGGGTGCCCAGGAGGCCCCCTAGGCGTCCCTGGGGGTGCCCTGGGTGTCCCTGGGGTGCCCTGGCTGTCCCCTAGGTGTCCCTGGGGGGGCCCTGGCTTTCTCCTAGGTGTCCCTGGGGGTGCCCTGGCTGTCCCCTAGGTGTCCCTAGGGGTGCCCTGCCTGTCCTCTACGTGTCCCTGGGGGTGCCGTCGCTGTCCCTGGGGTGCCCTGGCTGTCCCCAAGTGTCCCGGGGGACGCCCTGTCTGTCCTCTAGGTGTCCCCGGGGGTGCACAGCGTGTCCCTGGGGTTCCTTGGCTGCCCCGTACGTGTCCCTGGGAGTGCCCTGGAGGTCCCCCAGGTGTCCCTGGGGGTGCCCTGGGTGTCCCTGTGGGTGCCCTGGCTGTCCCTACGTGTCCCTGGGGTGCCCTGGGTGTCCCTGGGGTGCCCTGGAGTGCCCTGCCTGTCCCCTACGTGTCCCTGGCGGTGCCCTCGCTGTCCCTAGGCTGCCCTGGCTGTCCCCTAGGTGTCCCTGGAAGTGCCCTGCTTGTCCCCTAAGTGCCCTTGGGGGTGCCCTGGCTGTCCCTAGGGTGCCCAGGCTGTGCCCTAGGTGTCCCTGGGTGTGCCCTGGGTGTCCCTGGGGGTGCACAGGGTGTCCCTGGGGTTCCCTGGCTGTCCCCTAGGTGTCCCTGGGGGTGCCCTGGCTGTCCCCTACGTGTCCCTGGGGGTGCCCTGGGTGTCCCTGGGATGCCCTCACTGTCCCCTAGGTGTCCCTGAGGGGGCCCTGGCTGTCTCCTAGGTGTCCCTGGGGGTGCCCTGGCTGTCCCTTAGGTGTCCCTGGGTGTGCCCTGGGTGTCTCTGGGGAGCCCTGGCTGTCCCCTAGGTGTCCCTGGGGGGGCCCTGGCTGTCCCTGGGGATCCCTGGCTGTCCCAGAGGTGTCCCTGGGGGTGCCCCGGCTTTCCCCTCGGTGTCCCTGGGGGTGCCCTGCGTGTCCCTGGGGGTGCCCTGGCTGTCCATAGGGTGCCCTGGCTGTCCCCTAGGTGTCCCTGGGGTGCCCTGGATGTCCTCTAGGTGTCCTTGGGGGTGCCCTGCCTGTCCCCCAAGTGTCCTAGGGGTTGCCCTGGCTGTCCCTAGGGTGCCCTGGCTGTGCCCTCGTTGTCTCTGGGGGTGCCCTGGGTGTCCCTGGGGTGCCCTGGCTGTCCCCTAGGTGTCCCTGGGGTGCCCTGCCTGTCCGCTAGGTGTCCCTGGGGGTGCCCTAGCTGTCTCTGGGGTGCCCTGGGGGTGCCCTGGGTGCCCCTGGAGGTGCACAGGGTTTCCCAGGGTTGCACTGGCTGTCCCCTAGGTGTCCCTGGGGGTGCCCCGGCTGTCCCCTAGGTGTCCCTGGGGGCGCCCTGGGTGTCCCTGGGTGTGCCCCTGGGTGTCCCCTAGGTGTCCCTGGGAGTGCCCTGGCTGTCCATAGGGTGCCCTGGCTGTCCCCTGGGTGTCCCTGGGGTGCCCTGGCTGTCCCCTAGGTGTCCCTGGGAATGCCCTGGCTGTCCCTGGGGGTGCCCTGGCTGTGCCCTCGCTGTCCCTGGGGGTGGCCTGGCTGTCCCTGGAGTGCCCTGGCTGTCCCCTAGGTGTCCCTGGGGGTGCCCCGGCTGTCCCCTAGGTGTCCCTGGGGATGCCCTGGCTGTCCCTGGGGGTGCCCAGGCTGTCCTTTAGGTGTCCCTGGGGGTGCCCTGGGTGTCTCTGGGGAGCCCTGGCTGTCCCCTAGGTGTTCCTGGGGGTGCCCTGGGTGTCCCTGGGGGTGCACAGGGTGTCCCTGGGGGTGTCCTGGCTGTCCCTGGGGGCGCACAGGGTGTCCCTGGGGTTCCCTGACTGTCCCGTACGTGTCCCTGGGGGTGCCCTGGAGGTCCCCTAGGCGTCCCTGGGGGTGCCCTGGGTGTCCCTGGGGTGCCCTGGCTGTCCCCTAGCTGTCTCTGGGGGGGCCCTGGCTGCCTCCTAGGTGTCCCTGGGGGTGCCCTGGCTGTCCCTGTGGGTGCCCTGGGGTGCCCTGGCTGTCCCCTAGGTGTCCATGGGGTGGCCCTGGCTGTCCCCTAGGTGTCCCTGGGGGTGCTCTGGCTGTCCCTGGGGGAGCCATGGCTGTCCCCTTGGTGTCCCTGGGGGTGCCCAGGCTTTCCCCTTGGTGTCCCTGGGGGTGCCCTGGGTGTCCCTGGGGGTGCCCTGGCTGTCCCCTCGGTGTGACTGGGGGTGCCCTGCCTGTCCCCTAGGTGTCCTAGGGGGTACCCTGGCTGTCCCTCGGGTGCCCTGGCTGTCCCTTAGGTGTCCCTGGGTGTGCCCTGGGTGTCTCTGGCGAGCCCTGGCTGTCCCCTAGGTGTCCCTGGGGGGGCCCTGGCTGTCCCTGGGGTTCCCTGGCTGTCCCCTAGGTGTCCCTGGGGGTGCCCTGGCTGTCCCCTACGTGTCCCTGGGGGTGCCCTGGGGGTCCCTGGGACGCCCTGACTGTCCCCTAGGTGTCCCTGAGGGGGCCCTGGCTGTCTCCTAGGTGTCCCTGGGGGTGCCCTGGCTGTCCCTTGGGTGCCCTGGGGGTGCCCTGGGTGTCCCTGGGAGTGCACAGGGTGTCCCTGGGGTGCCCTGGCTGTCCCCTAGGTGTCCCTGGGGGTGCCCCGGCTGTCCCCTCGGTGTCCCTGGGGGTGCCCTGGGCGTCCCTGGGGGTGCCCTGGCTGTCCATAGGGTGCCCTGGCTGTCCCCTAGGTGTCCCTGGGGTGCCCTGGCTGTCCTCTAGGTGTCCCTGGGGGTGCCCTACCTATCCCCCAAGTGTCCTAGGGGGTGCCCTGGCTGTCCCTAGGGTGCCCTGGCTGTGCCCTCGTTGTCTCTGGGGGTGCCCTGGCTGTCCCTATGGTGCCCTGGCTGTCCCTTAAGTGTCCCTGGGTGTGCCCTGGGTGTCCCTGGGGTGCCCTGGAGGTCCCCTAGGTGTCCCTGGGGGTGCCCTGGGTGTCCCTGGGGTGCCCTGGCTGTCCCCTAGGTGTCCCTGTGGGTGCCCTGGCTGTCCCTGGGGGTGCCCAGGCTGTCCCCTAGGTGTCCCTGGGATGCCCTGGCTGTCCCTAGGGGGCCCGGGCTGTCCATTAGGTGTCACTGGGTGTGCCCTGGGTGTCTCTGGGGTGCCCTGCCTGTCCCCTAGGTGTCCCTGGAAGTGCCCTGGGTGTCCCTGGGGGTGCCCTGGCTGTCCCCTCGATGGCCCTGGGGGTGCGCTGGCTGTCCCTAGGGGGCCCTGGCTGTCCGTTAAGTGTCACTGGGTGTGCCCTGTGTGTCTCTGGGGTGCCCTGCCTGTCCCTAGTGTGCCCTGGCTGTCCCCTAGGTGTCCCTGGGGGTGCCCTGGGTGTCCCCTACGTGTCCCTGGGGGTGCCCTGTGGGTCCCTGGGACGCCCTGACTGTCCCCTAGGTGTCCCTGAGGGGGCCCTGGCTGTCTCCTAGGTGTCCCTGGGGGTGCCCTGGCTGTCCCTTGGGTGCCCTGGGGGTGCCCTGGGTGTCCCTGGGCGTGCACAGGGTGTCCCTGGGGTGCCCTTGCTGTCCCCTAGGTGTCCCTGGGGGTGCCCCGGCTGTCCCCTCGGTGTCCCTGGGGGTGCCCTGGGCGTCCCTGGGGGTGCCCTGGCTGTCCATAGGGTGCCCTGGCTGTCCCCTAGGTGTCCCTGGGGTGCCCTGCCTGTCTCCTAGGTGTCCCTGGAAGTGCCCTGGGTGTCCCTGGGGGTGCCCTGGCTGTCCCCTAGGTGTCCCTGTGGGTGCCCTGGGTGTCCCTGGGCGTGCACAGGGTGTCCCTGGGGTGCCCTGGCTGTCCCCTAGGTGTCTCTGGGGGTGCCCCGGCTGTCCCCTCGGTGTCCCTGGGGGTGCCCTGGGCGTCCCTGGGGGTGCCCTGGCTGTCCATAGGGTGCCCTGGCTGTCCCCTAGGTGTCCCTGGGGTGCCCTGCCTGTCCCCTAGGTGTCCCTGGAAGTGCCCTGGGTGTCCCTGGGGTGCCCTGGCTGTCCCCTAGGTGTCCCTGTGGGTGCCCTGGCTGTCCCTGGGGGTGCCCAGGCTGTCCCCTAGGTGTCCCTGGGATGCCCTGGCTGTCCCTAGGGGGCCCGGGCTGTCCATTAGGTGTCACTGGGTGTGCCCTGGGTGTCTCTGGGGTGCCCTGCCTGTCCCCTAGGTGTCCCTGGGGGTGCCCTGGGTGTCCCTGGGGGTGCACAGGGTGTCCCTGGGTTTCCCTGGCTGTCCCCTAGGTGTCCCTGGGGGGGCCCTGGCTGTCCCCTAGGTGTCCCTGGGGGTGCCCTGGCTGTCCCTGGGGGTGCACAGGGTGTCCCTGGGTTTCCCTGGCTGTCCCCTAGGTGTCCCTGGGGGGGCCCTGGCTGTCCCCTAGGTGTCCCTGGGGGTGCCCTGGCTGTCCCTGGGGGTGCACAGGGTGTCCCTGGGGTTCCCTGGCTGTCCCGTATGTGTCCCTGGGGGTGCCCAGGAGGCCCCCTAGGCGTCCCTGGGGGTGCCCTGGGTGTCCCTGGGGTGCCCTGGCTGTCCCCTAGGTGTCCCTGGGGGGGCCCTGGCTTTCTCCTAGGTGTCCCTGGGGGTGCCCTGGCTGTCCCCTAGGTGTCCCTAGGGGTGCCCTGCCTGTCCTCTACGTGTCCCTGGGGGTGCCGTCGCTGTCCCTGGGGTGCCCTGGCTGTCCCCAAGTGTCCCGGGGGACGCCCTGTCTGTCCTCTAGGTGTCCCCGGGGGTGCACAGCGTGTCCCTGGGGTTCCTTGGCTGCCCCGTACGTGTCCCTGGGAGTGCCCTGGAGGTCCCCCAGGTGTCCCTGGGGGTGCCCTGGGTGTCCCTGTGGGTGCCCTGGCTGTCCCTACGTGTCCCTGGGGTGCCCTGGGTGTCCCTGGGGTGCCCTGGAGTGCCCTGCCTGTCCCCTACGTGTCCCTGGCGGTGCCCTCGCTGTCCCTAGGCTGCCCTGGCTGTCCCCTAGGTGTCCCTGGAAGTGCCCTGCTTGTCCCCTAAGTGCCCTTGGGGGTGCCCTGGCTGTCCCTAGGGTGCCCAGGCTGTGCCCTAGGTGTCCCTGGGTGTGCCCTGGGTGTCCCTGGGGGTGCACAGGGTGTCCCTGGGGTTCCCTGGCTGTCCCCTAGGTGTCCCTGGGGGTGCCCTGGGTGTCCCTGGGGGTGCACAGGGTGTCCCTGGGGTTCCCTGGCTGTCCCCAAGGTGTCCCTGGGGGTGCCCTGCCTGTCCTCTACGTGTCCCTGGGGGTGCCCTCGCTGTCCCTGGGGTGCCCTGGCTGTCCCCTAGGTGTCCCTGGGGACGCCCTGTCTGTCCTCTAGGTGTCTTTGGGGTGCCCTGCCTGTCCCCTAGGTGTCCCTGGGGGTGCCCTGGGTGTCCCTGGTGGTGCACAGCGTGTCCCTGGGGTTCCTTGGCTGTCCCGTACGTGTCCCTGGGGGTGCCCTGGAGGTCTTCCAGGTGTCCCTGGGGGTGCCCTGGGTGTCCCTGTGGGTGCCCTGGCTGTCCCTACGTGTCCCTGGGGTGCCCTGGGTGTCCCTGGGGTGCCCTGGGGTGCCCTGCCTGTCCCCTAGGTGTCCCTGGGGGTGCCCTCGCTGTCCCTAGGCTGCCCTGGCTGTCCGCTAGGTGTCCCTGGGTGTTCCCTGCTTGTCCCCTAGGTGTCCTTGGGGGTGCCCTGCCTGTCCCTAGGGTGCCCTGGCTGTGCCCTAGGTGTCCCTGGGTGTGCCCTGGGTGTCCCTGGGGCTGCACAGGGTGTCCCTGGGGTTCCCTGGCTGTCCCCTAGGTGTCCCTGGGGGTGCCCTGGGTGTTCCTGGGGGTGCACAGGGTGTCCCTGGGGTTCCCTGGCTGTCTCCAAGGCGTCCCTGGGGGGGCCCTGGCTGTCCCCTAGGTGTCCCTGGGGGTGCCCTGGCTGTCTCTGGAGTGCCCTGGGGGTGCCCTGGGTGCCCCTGGGGGTGCACAGGGTGTCCCAGGGGTGCACTGGCTGTCCCCTAGGTGTCCCTGGGGGTGCCCCGGCTGTCCCCTAGGTGTCCCTGGGGGTGCCCTGGGTGTCCCTGGGGGTGCCCCTGGCTGTCCCCTAGGTGTCCCTGGGACTGCCCTGGCTGTCCATAGGGTGCCCTGGCTGTCCCCTGGGTGTCCCTGGGGTGCCCTGGCTGTCCTCTAGGTGTCCCTGGGGGTGCCCTGCCTGTCCCCTAAGTGTCCTAGGGGGTGCCCTGGCTGTCCCTGGGGGTGCCCAGGCTGTCCCCTAGGTGTCCCTGGGTGTGCCCTGGGTGTCTCTGGGGAGCCCTGGCTGTCCCCTAGGTGTCCCTGGGGGTGCACAGGGTGTGCCTGGGGGTGCCCTGGCTGTCCCTGGGGGTGCACAGGGTGTCCCTGGGTGTGCCCTGGGTGTCTCTGGGGAGCCCTGGCTGTCCCCTAGGTGTCCCTGGGGGTGCACAGGGTGTCCCTGGGGGTGCCCTGGGTGTCCCTGGGGGTGCACAGGGTGTCCCTGGGGGTGCCCTGGCTGTCCCTGGGGGTGCACAGGGTGTCCCTGGGGTTCCCTGGCTGTCCCGTACGTGTCCCTGGGGGTGCCCTGGAGGTCCCCTAGGCGTCCCTGGGGGTGCCCTGGGTGTCCCTGGGGTGCCCTGGCTGGCCCCGAGCTGTCTCTGGGGGGGCCCTGGCTGTCTCCTAGGTGTCCCTGGGGGTGCACAGGGTGTCCCTGAGGGTGCCCTGGAGGTCCCCTAGGTGTCCCTGGGGGGGCCCTGGCTGTCCCTGAGGGTGCCCTGGAGGTCCCCTAGGTGTCCCTGGGGGGGCCCTGGCTGTCCCTGTGGGTGCCCTGGCTGTCCCCTACGTGTCCCTGGAGTGCCCTGGGTGTCCCTGGGGTGCCCTGGGGTGCCCTGGCTGTCCCCTTGCTGTCCCTGGGGGGGCCCTGGCTGTCTCCTAGGTGTCCCTGGGGGTGCCCTGGCTGTCCCTGTGGGTGCCCTGGGGTGCCCTGGCTCTCCCCTAGGTGTCCATGGGGTGGCCCTGGCTGTCCCCTAGGTGTCCCTGGGGGTGCTCTGGCTGTCCCTGGGGGAGCCATGGCTGTCCCCTTGGTGTCCCTGGGGGTGCCCAGGCTGTCCCCTAGGTGTCCCTGGGGGTGCCCTGGGTGTCCCTGGTGGTGCCCTGGCTGTCCCTAGGGTGCCCTGGCTGTCCCCTCGGTGTGCCGGGGGGTGCCCTGGCTGTCTTCTAGGTGTCCTTTGGTGTGCCCTGACTGTCCCTAGGGTGCCCTGGCTGTGCCCTAGGTGTCGCTGGGTGTGCCCTGGGTGTCCCTGGGATGCCCTGACTGTCCCCTAGGTGTCCCTGAGGGGGCCCTGTCTGTCTCCTAGGTGTCCCTGGGGGTGCCCTGGCTGTCCCTTAGGTGTCCCTGGGTGTGCCCTGGGTGTCTCTGGGGAGCCCTGGCTGTCCCCTAGGTGTCCCTGGGGGGGCCCTGGCTGTCCCTGGGGTTCCCTGGCTGTCCCCTAGGTGTCCCTGGGGGTGCCCCGGCTTTCCCCTCGGTGTCCCTGGGGGTGCCCTGGGTGTCCCTGGGGGTGCCCTGGCTGTCCATAGGGTGCCCTGGCTGTCCCCTAGGTGTCCCTGGGGTGCCCTGGCTGTCCTCTAGGTGTCCCTGGGGGTGCCCTGCCTGTCCCCCAAGTGTCCTAGGGGTTGCCCTGGCTGTCCCTAGGGTGCCCTGGCTGTGCCCTCGTTGTCTCTGGGGGTGCCCTGGCTGTCCCTGGGGTGCCCTGGCTGTCCCCTAGGTGTTCCTGGGAGTGCCCCAGCTGTCCCCTAGGTGTCCTAGGGAGTATCCTGGCTGTCCCGAGGGTTCCCTGGCTGTCCCATAGGTGTCCCTGGGGGGGCCCTGGCTGTCCCTGTGGGAGCCAAGGCTGTCCCTGGGGGTGCCCTGGCTGTCCCCTAGGTGTCCCTGAGGGGGCCCTGGCTGTCTCCTAGGTGTCCCTGGGGTGTCCCTGGGGTTCCCTGGCTGTCCCCTAGGTGTCCCTGGGGGGGCCCTGGCTGTCCCCTAGGTGACCCTGGGTGTGCCCTGGGTGTCCCTGGGGGTGCACAGGGTGTCCCTGGGGTTCCCTGGCTGTCCACTAGGTGTCCCTGGGGGGGCCCTGGCTGTCCCCTAGGTGTCCCTGGGGGTGCCCTGGGTGTCCCTGGGGGTGCCCAGGGTGACCCTGGGGTTCCCTGTCTGTCCCCAAGGTGTCCCTGGGGGTGCCCTGGAGGTCCCCTAGGCGTCCCTGGGGGTGCCCTGGGTGTCCCTGGGGTGCCCTGGCTGTCCCCTACGTGTCCCTGGGGTGCCCTGGATGTCCCTGGGGCGCCCTGGGGTGCCCTGGCTGTCCCCTAGGTGTCCATGGGGGGCCCTGGCTGTCTCCTAGGTGTCCCTGGGGTGCCCTGGGTGTCCCTGGGGTGCCCTGGGGTGCCCTGGCTGTCCCCTAGGTGTCCATGGGGGAGCCCTGGCTGTCCCCTAGGTGTACCTGGGGGTGCTCTGCCTGTCCCTGGGGGAGCCATGGCTGTCCCCTTGGTGTCCCTGGGGGTGCCCAGGCTGTCCCCTAGGTGTCCCTGGGGGTGCCCTGGGTATCCCTGGGGGTGCCCTGGCTGTCCCTAGGGTGCCCTGGCTGTGGCCCAGGTGTCGCTGGGTGTGCCCTGGGGTGCCCCGGCTGTCCCCTAGGTGTCCCTGGGGGTGCCCTGAGTGTCCCTGGGGGTGCCCTGGCTGTCCCCTATGTGTCCTAGGGGGTACCCTGGCTGTCCCTAGGGTGCCCTGGCTGTCCCTTAGGTGTCCCTGGGTGTGCCCTGGGTGTCTCTGGGGAGCCCTGGCTGTCCCCTAGGTGTCCATGGGGGGGCCCTGGCTGTCCCTGGGGGAGCCATGGCTGTCCCAGGGGGTGCCCTGCCTGTCCCCTAGGTGTCCCTGGGAGGGTCCTGGCTGTCTCTGGGGTTCCCTGGCTGTCCCCTAGGTGTCCCTGGGGGTGCCCTGGCTGTCTCTTGGGTGCCCTGGGGGTGCCCTGGGTGTCTCTGGAGGTGCACAGGGTGTCCCTGGGGTGCCCTGGAGGTCCCCTAGGTGTCCCTGGGGGTGCCCTGGGTGTCCCTGGGCTGCCCTGGCTGTCCCCTAGGTGTCTTTGGGGGTGCCCCGGTTGTCCCCTAGGTGTCCCTGGGGGTGCCCTGGCTGTCCCTGGGGGTGCCCTGGCTGTTCCCCATGTGTCCCTGGGATGCCCTGGCTGTCTCGTCAGTGTCCCTGGGGGTGCCCTGGCTGTCCCTGGGGGTGCCCCGGCTGTCCCCTAGGTGTCCCTGGGGTGCCCTGCCTGTCCTCTAGGTGTCCCTGGGGGTGCCCTGGCTGTCCCCTCGGTGGCCCTGGGGGTGCCCTGGCTGTCCATAGGGTGCCCTGGCGGTCCCTTAGGTGTCCCTGGGTGTGCCCTGGGTGTCTCTGGGGTGCCCTGCCTGTCCCCTAGGTGTCCCTGGGGGTGCCCTGGGTGTCCCTGGGGGTGCACAGGGTGTCCCTGGGGTTCCCTGGCTGTCCCCTAGGTGTCCCTGGGGGGGCCCCGACTGTCCCCTAGGTGTCCCTGGGTGTGCCCTGTGTGTCCCTGGGGAGCCCTGGCTGTCCCCTAAATGTCCCTGGGGGGGCCCTGGCTGTCCCCTATGTGTCCCTGAGGGTGCCCTGGCTGTCCCTGGGGGTGCACAGGGTGACCCTGGGGTTCCCTGGCTGTCCCGTACGTGTCCCTGGAGGTGCCCTGGAGGTCCCCTTGGTGTCCCTGGGGGTGCCCCGGGTGTCCCTGGGGTGCCCTGGCTGTCCCCTAGGTGTCCCTGGGGGGGCCCTGGCTGTCTCCTAGGTGTCCCTGGGGGTGCCCTGGGCGTCCCTGGGGTGCCCTGTGGGTGCCCTGGCTGTCCCCTAGGTGTCTCTTGGGTGCCCTGGGTGTCCCTGGGTTGACCTGGGGAGCCTTGGCTGTCCTCTAGTATCCCTGGAGGTGCCCTGCCTATCCCCTACGTGTACCTGGGGGTGCCCTCGCTGTCCCTGGGGTGCCCTGGCTGTCCCCTAGGTGTCCCTGGGAGCGCCCTGGCTGTCCCTTAGGTGTCCCTGGGGGTGCCCTGGCTGTCCCTAGGGTGCCCTGGCTGTCCCCTCGGTGTCCCTGGGGGTGCCCTGCCTTTCCCCTAGGTGTCTCTGGGGTGCCCTGGCTGTCCTCTAAGTGTCCCTGGGGGTGCCCTAGGTGTCCCTAGGGGTGCCCTGGCTGTACCCTAGGTGTCCCTTGGGGTGCCCTGCCTGTCCCCTAAGTGTCCTAGGGGGTGCCCTCGCTGTGCCCTCGGTGTCTCTGGGGCTGCCCTGGCTGTCCCTAGGGTGCCCTGGCTGTCCCTTAGGTGTCCCTCGGGGTGCCCAGGGTGTCTCTGGGGGTGCCCAGGGTGTCCCTGGGGTTCTCTGGCTGTCCCGTAGGTGTCCCTGGGTGTGCCCTGAGTGTCCCTGGGGGTGCACAGGGTGTCCCCTAAGTGTCCTAGGGGGTATCCTGGCTGTCCCGAGGGTGCCCTGGCTGTCCCATAGGTGTCCCTGGGGGGGCACTGGCTGTCCCTGTGGGAGCCATGGCTGTCCCTGGGGGTGCCCTGCCTGTCCCCTAGGTGTCCCTGGGGGGCTCCTGGCTGTCTCTGGGGTTCCCTGACTGTCCCCTAGGTGTCCCTGAGGGGGCCCTGGCTGTCTCCTAGGTGTCCCTGGGTTGTCCCTGGGGTTCCCTGGCTGTCCCCTAGGTGTCCCTGCGGGGGCCCTGGCTGTCCCCTAGGTGACCCTGGGTGTGCCCTGGGTGTCCCTGGGGGTGCACAGGGTGTCCCTGGGGTTCCCTGGCTGTCCACTAGGTGTCCCTGGGGGTGCCCTGGCTGTCCCCTAGGTGTCCCTGGGGGTGCCCTGGGTGTCCCTGGGGGTGCCCAGGGTGACCCTGGGGTTCCCTGTCTGTCCCCAAGGTGTCCCTGGGGGTGCCCTGGGTGTCCCTGGGGCGCCCTGGCTGTCCCCTAGGTGTCCCTGGGGTTCCCTGGCTGTCCCGTACGTGTCCCTGAGGTGCCCTGGCTGTCCCCTACGTGTCCCTGGGGGTGCCCCGGCTGTCCCCTAGGTGTCCCTGGGTGTGCCCTGGGTGTCCCTGGGGGTGCACAGGGTGTCCCTGGGGTTCCCTGGCTGTCCCGTACGTGTCCCTGGGGGTGCCCTGGAGGTCCCCTAGGCGTCCCTGGGGGTGCCCTGGGTGTCCCTGGGGTTCCCTGGCTGTCCCCTAGCTGTCCCTGGGGGGGCCCTGGCTGTCCCCTCGGTGTCCATGGTGTGGCCCTGGCTGTCCCCTAGGTGTCCCTGGGGGTGCTCTGGCTGTCCCTGGGGGAGCCATGGCTGTCCCCTTGGTGTCCCTGGGGGTGCCCAGGCTGTCCCCTAGGTGTCCCTGGGCGTGCCCTGGGTGTCCCTGGGGTTTCCCTGGCTGCCCCTAGGGTGCCCTGGCTGTCCCCTCGGTGTGCCTGGGGGTGCCCTGCCTGTCCCCTAGGTGTCCTTGTGGGTGCCCTGGCTGTCCCTAGGGTGCCCTGGCTGTGCCCTAGGTGTCGCTGGGTGTGCCCTGGGTGTCCCTGGGGGTGCACAGGGTGTCCCTGGGGTGCCCTGGCTGTCCCCTAGGTGTTCCTGGGGGTGCCCCGGCTGTCCCCTAGGTGTCCCTGGGGTGCCCTGCCTGTCCTCTAGGTGTCCCTGGGGGTGCCCTGGCTGTCCCTAGGGTGCCCTGGCTGTCCCTTAGGTGTCCCTGGGTGTGCCCTGGGTGTCTCTGGGGTGCCCTGCCTGTCCCCTAGGTGTCCCTGGGGGTGCCCTGGGTGTCCCTGGGGGTGCACAGGGTGTCCCTGGGGTTCCCTGGCTGTCCCCTAGGTGTCCCTGGGGGGGCCCTGGCTGTCCCCTAGGTGTCCCAGGGGGTGCCCTGGCTGTCCCTGGGGGTGCACAGGGTGTCCCTGGGTTTCCCTGGCTGTCCCGTACGTGTCCCTGGGGGTGCCCTGGAGGTCCCCTAGGCTTCCCTGGGGGGGCCATGGATGTCTCCTAGGTGTCCCTGGGGGTGCCCTGGCTGTCCCCTGGCTGTCTCTGGGGTTCCCTGGCTGTCCCCTAGGTGTCCCTGGGGGTGCCCTGGAGGTCCCCTACGTGTATCTGGGGGTGCCCTGGGTGTCCCTGGGGTGCCCTGACTGTCCCCTAGGTGTCCCTGAGGGGGCCCTGGCTGTCTCCTAGGTGTCCCTGGGGGTGCCCTGGCTGTCCCTGGGGCGCCCTGGGGGTGCCCTGGGTGTCCCTGTGCGTGCACAGGGTGTCCCTGGGGTGCCCTGGCTGTCCCCTAGGTGTCCCTGGGGGTGCCCCGGCTGTCCCCTCTGTGTCCCTGGGGGAGCCATGGCTGTCCCTGGGGGTGCCCTGCCTGTCCCCTCGGTGTCCCTGGGGGTGCCCTGGCTGTCTCTGGGGTGCCCTGGGGGTGCCCTGGGTGTCCCTGGGGTGCCCTGGGGCGCCCTGCCTGTCCCCTAGGTGTCCCTGGGGGTGCCCTCGCTATCCCTAGGCTGCCCGGGCTGTCCCCTAGGCGTCCCTGGGGGTGCCCTGCTTGTCCCCTAGATGTCCTTGGGGGTGCCCTGGCTGTCCCTAGGGTGCCCTGGCTGTGCCCTAGGTGTCCCTGGGGGTGTCCTGGCTGTCCCCTAGGTGTTCCTGGGGGGGCCCTGGCTTCCTCCTAGGTGTCCCTGGGAGTGCCCTGCCGGTCCTCTACGTGTCCCTGGGGGTGCCATCGCTGTCCCTGGGGTGCCCTGGCTGTCCCCAAGGTGTCCCTGGGGGTGCCCTGCCTGTCCCCTAGGTGTCCCTGGGGGTGCCCTGGGTGTCCCTGGGGGTGCACAGTGTGTCCCTGGGGTTCCTTGGCTGTCCCGTACGTGTCCCTGGGGGTGCCCTGGGTATCCCTGTGGGTGCCCTGGCTGTCCCTACGTGTCCCTGGGGCGCCCTGGGTGTCCCTGGGGTGCCCTGGGGCGCCCTGGCTGTCCCCTAGGTGTCCCTGGGGGTGCCCTGGCTGTCTCTGGGGTGCCCTGGGGGTGCCCTGGGTGTCCCTGGGGGTGCACAGGGTGTCCATGGGGTGCCCTGGCTGTCCCCTAGGTGTCCCTGGGGGTGCCCTGGTTGTCCCTGGGGGTGCCCCTGGCTGTCCCCTAGGTGTCCCTGGGAGTGCCCTGGCTGTCCATAGGGTGCCCTGGCTGTCCCCTGGGTGTCCCTGGGGTGCCCTGGCTGTCCTCTAGGTGTCCCTGGGGGTGCCCTGCCTGTCCCCTAAGTGTCCTAGGGGGTGCCCTGGCTGTCCCTAGGGTGCCCTGGCTGTGCCCTCGCTGTCCCTGGGGGTGGCCTGGTTGTCCCTGAAGTGCCCTGGCTGTCCCCTAGCTGTCCCTGGGGGTGCCCCGGCTGTCCCCTATGTGTCCCTGGGGATGCCCTGGCTGTCCCTGGGGGTGCCCAGGCTGTCCCCTAGGTGTCCCTGGGTGTGCCCTGGGTGTCTCTGGGGAGCCCTGGCTGTCCCCTAGGTGTCCCTGGGAGTGCCCTGGGTGTCCCTGGGGGTGCACAGGGTGTCCCTGGGGGTGCCCAGGCTGTCCCTGGGGGTGCACAGGGTGTCCCTGGGGTGCCCTGGCTGTCCCCTAGGTGTCTATGGGGGTGCCCTGCTTGTCCCCTAGGTGTCCTTGGGTGTGCCCTGGCTGTCCCTAGGGTGCCCTGGCTGTGCCCTAGGTGTCCCTGGGTGTGCCCTGGGTGTCCCTGGGGGTGCACAGGGTGTCCGTGGGGTTCCCTGGCTGTCCCTTAGGTGTCCCTGGGGGTGCCCTGGGTGTTCCTGGGGGTGCACAGGGTGTCCCTGGGGTTCCCTGGCTGTCCCCAAGGTGTCCCTGGGGGGGCCCTGGCTTCCTCCTAGGTGTCCCTGGGGGTGCCCTGCCTGTCCTCTACGTGTCCCTGGGGGTGCCATCGCTGTCCCTGGGGTGCCCTGGCTGTCCCCTAGCTGTCCCTGAGGACGCCCTGTCTGTCCTCTAGGTGTCCCTGGGTGTGCCCTGCCTGTCCCCTAGGTGTCCCTGGGGGTTCCCTAGGTGTCCCTGGGGGTGCACAGTGTGTCCCTGGGCTTCCTTGGCTGTCCCGTACGTGTCCCTGGGGGTGCCCTGGAGGTCCCCCAGGTGTCCCTGGGGGTGCCCTTGGTGTCCCTGTGGGTGCCCTGGCTGTCCCTACGTGTCCCTGGGGTGCCCTGGGTGTCCCTGGGGTGCCCTGGGGCGCCCTGCCTGTCCCCTAGGTGTCCCTGGGGGTGCCCTCGCTATCCCTAGGCTGCCCTGGCTGTCACCTAGGTGTCCCTGGGGTGCTCCGGCTGTCCCCTAGGTGTCCCTGGGGGTGCCCTGAGTGTCCCTGGGTGTGCCCTGGCTGTCCCCTAAGTGTCCTAGGGGGTACCCTGGCTGTCCCTAGGGTGCCCTGACTGTCCCCTAGGTGTCTCTGGGGGGGCCCTGGCCGTCCCTGGGGGAGCCATGGCTGTCCCTGGGGGTGCCCTGCCTGTCCCCTAGGTGTCCCTGGGGGGGTCATGGCTGTCTCTGGGGTTCCCTGACTGTCCCCTAGGTGTCCCTGAGGGGGCCCTGGCTCTCCCCTAGGTGTCCCTGGGGGTGCCCTGGCTGTCTCTGGGGTGCCCTGGGGGTGCCCTGGGTGTCCCTTGGGGTGCACAGGGTGTCCCTGGGGTGCCCTGGCTTTCCCTTAGGTGTCCTTGGGGGTGCCCTGCTTGTCCCCTAGGTGTCCTTGGGTGTGCCCTGGCTGTCCCTAGGGTGCCCTGGCTGTGCCCTAGGTGTCCCTGGGGGTAGCCTGGGTGTCCCTGGGGGTGCACCGGGTGTCCCTGGGGTTCCCTGGCTGTCCCCAAGGTGTCCCTGGGGGGGCCCTGGCTGTCCCCTAGGTGTCCCTGGGGGTGCCCTGGCTGTCTCTGGGGTGCCCTGGGGGCGCCCTGGGTGTCCCTGGGGGTGCACAGGGTGTCCCTGGGGTTCCCTGGCTGTCCCGAACTTGTCCCCGCGGGTGCCCTGGAGGTCCCCTAGGCGTCCCTGGGGGTGCCCTGGGTGTCCCTGGGGTGCCCTGGCTGTCCCTTAGCTGTCCCTGGGGGGGCCCTGGCTGTCTCCTAGGTGTCCCTGGGGGTGCCCTGGCTGTCCCTGTGGGTGCCCTGGCTGTCCCCTACGTGTCCCTGGGGTGCCCTGGGTGTCCCTGGGGTGCCCTGGGGTGCCCTGGCTGTCCCCTAGGTGTCCATGGGGGGGCCCTGGCTGTCCCTGTGGGAGCCATGGCTGTCCCCTTGGTGTCCCTGGGGGTGCCCAGGCTGTCCCCTAGGTGTCCCTGGGGGTGCCCTCGGTGTCCCTGGGGGTGCCCTGCCTGTCCCCTAGGTGTCCTTGGGGGTGCCCTGGCTGTGCCCTAGGTGTCCCTGGGGGTGCACAGGGTGTCCCTGGGGTTCCCTGGCTGTCCCCTAGGTGTCCCTGGGGGTGCCCTGGCTGTCCCCTAGGTGTCCCTGGGGGTGCCCTGGCTGTCTCTGGGGTGCCCTGTGGGTGCCCTGGGTGTCCCTGGGAGTGCACAGGGTGTCCCTGGGGTACCCCGGCTGTCCCCTTGGTGTCCCTGGGGGTGCCCTGGGTGTCCCTGGGGGTGCCGCTGGCTGTCCCCTAGGTGTCCCTGGGAGTGCCCTGGCTGTCCATAGGGTGCCCTGGCTGTCCCCTGGGTGTCCCTGGGGTACCCTGGCTGTCCCCAAGGTGTCCCTGTGGGTGCCCAGAGTGTCCCTGAGAGTGCCCTGGCTATCCCCTAAATGTCCCTTGGGGTGCCCTGGCTATCCCCTAGGTGTCCCTGGGGGTGCCCTGCCTGTCCCTGGGGTGCCCTGGCAGCCCCCTAGGTGTCCCTGGGGGGGCACTGGCTGTCCCCTAGGTGTCCCTGGGGGTGTCCTAGGTGTCCCTGGGGGTGCCCTGGGTGTCCCTGGGGTGCCCTGGCTGTGCCCAGGGTCTCCCTGTGGGTGCCCAGAGTGTCCCTGGGAGTGCCCTGGCTGTCACCTAGGGGTCTCTGGGAGTGCCCTGGCTGTCCTGTCAGTGTCCCTGGGGGTGCCCTGCCTGTCCCCTTGGTGTCCCTGGGGTTGTCCTGGGTGTCCCTGGAGTGCCCTGGCTGACCCCTAAATGTCCCTGGGGGTGCCCTGGCTGTCCCCTAGGTGTCCCTGGGGGTGTCCTGCCTTCCCCTAGGTGTCCCTGGGGGTGCCCTAGGTGTCCGTGGGGGTGCCCGGGGCATCCCTGTGGTGCCCTGGCTGTCCCCAAGGTGTCCCTGTGGGTGCCCAGAGTGTCCCTGCGAGTGCCCTGGCTGTCCCCTAGAGGTCTCTGGGGTTGCCCTGGCTGTCCCGTCAGTGTCCCTGGGGGTGCCCTGCCTGTCCCCTAGGTGTCCCTGGGGGTGCCCTGCCTGTCCCCTAGGCGTCCCTGGGGGTTCCCTGGGTGTCCCTGGGGGTGCCCTGGCTGTCCCCTAGGTGTCCCTGGGGGTGCCCTGGGTGTCCCTGGGGTGCCCTGGCTGTCCCCTAGGTGTCCCTGGGGGTGTCCTAGGTGTCCCTGGGGGTGCCCTGGGTGTCACTGGGGTGCCCTGGCTGTCCCCAAGGTCTCCCTGTGGGTGCCCAGAGTGTCCCTGGGAGTGCCCTGGCTGTCCCCTAGGGGTCTCTGGGGGTGCCCTGGCTGTCCCGTCAGTGTCCCTGGGGCTGCCCTGCCTGTCCCCTTGGTGTCCCTGGGGGTGTCCTGGGTGTCCCTGGGGGTGCCCAGGGTGTCCCTGGGGTTCCCTGGCTGTCCCGTATGTGTCCCTGGAGGTCTCCTACATGTCCCTGGGGGTGCCCTCGCTGTCCCTGGGGTGCCCTTGCTGTCCCCTATGCGGCCCTGGGGTTGCCCTGGGTGTCCCCGGGGGTGCCCTCGCTTTCCCCTAGGTGTCACTGGGGGTGCCCTGGGTGTCCCCTCGGTGTCCCTGGGGGTGCCCTGGCTGTCTTTAGGGTGCCCTGGCTGTCCCCTAGGTGTCCCTGGGGGTGCCCTAGGTGTCCCTGGGGGTGCCCTGGCTGTCCCTAGTGTGCCCTGGCTGTCCCCTAGGTGTCCCTGGGTGGGCCCTGGTGTCCCTGGGTTGCCCTGGCTGTCCCCTAGGTGTCCCTGCCTCGCTCGTATCCTCGACTCCGCCTCCGGCGCCATGGTGACTCCCCTCCCAGTCTGGACCAGTGTGGCCTCACCCCCTCCCCTGGGGCCATCCGACCCATCCCAGTATAGACCAGTAAGGCACCGAGTGGCCACCATGGACCCCCACACGCCTGCCAGTTCATCCCAGTTCATCCCAGTCCACTCTTCGTCCATCCCAGGTTTCTCTGGTCACCCTCCCAGTGCTCTCGGTCCATCCCAGTCCCGCAGGTGTTGGTGCTTGGGGCTTGATGAGCTGATGCCTGTCAACGTGGAGCGGCTCAAACGGGACCTCAGGGTGAGGGGGGCGCGGATTTGGGGGGATCCTGGGGGTCCTGAGTTGTCGTGGAGAGGGTTTTTCGGTTGATGGGGGGTCTGGGGGGAGTCCTGGGGGCTGCTTTGGGTGCTTTGGGGGGTATTCGGGAGGTTTGGGCGGCCCATTTGAGGCATCAAAGAACCTGAGGAGGGTTTTGATAGCTCCTGGAGGTGGAGGGGGCCGTGGGGGTGAGCTGGCTGTCCCAGGGGGTTCCTGGCTGTCCCTCGATGTCCCTGGGGTGCCCCGGCTGTCACTTAGGTGTCCCTCGGGGTGCCCTGGCTGTCCCTAGGGTGCCCTGGCTGTCCCCTCGGTGTCCCTGGGGGTGCCCTGCCTGTCCCCTAGGTGTCCTTGGGGATGCCCTGGTTGTCCCTAGGGTGCCCTGCCTGTGCCCTAGGTGTCGCTGGGTGTGCCCTGGGTGTCCCTGGGGGTGCACAGGGTGTCCCTGGGGTGCCCTGGCTGTCCCCTAGGTGTCCCTGGGGGTGTCCTGAGTGTCCCTGGGGGTGCCCTGGCTTTCCCCTAAGTGTCCTAGCGGGTACCCTGGCTGTCCCTAGGGTGCCCTGGCTGTCCCTTAGGTGTCCCTGAGTGTGCCCTGGGTGTCTCTGGGGAGCCCTGGCTGTCCCCTAGGTGACCCTGGGGGGGCCCTGGCTGTCCCTGGGGTGCCCTGTCTGTCCCCCAGGTGTCCCTAAGGGGGCCCTGGCTGTCCCCTAGGTGTCCCTGGGGGTTCCCTGGCTGTCCCTTAGGTGTCCCTGGGTATGCCCTGGGTGTCTCTGGGGAGCCCTGGCTGTCCCCTAGGTGTCCCTGGGGGGGCCCTGGCTGTCCCTGGGGGAGCCATGGCTGTCCCTGGGGGTGCCCTGGCTGTCCCCTACGTGTCCCTGGGGGTGCCCTGGGTGTCCCTGGGGTGCCCTGTCTGTCCCCAGGTGTCCCTGAGGGGGCCCTGGCTGTCTCCTAGGTGTCCCTGGGGTGCCCTGGCTGTCTCGTCAGTCTCCCTGGGGGCACCCTGGGTGTCCCTGGGCGTGCACAGGGTGTCCCTGGGGTGCCCTGGCTGTCCCCTAGGTGTCCCTGGGGGTGCCCCGGCTGTCACCTAGGTGTCCCTGGGGGTGCCCTGGGTGTCCCTGGGGGTGCCCTGGCTGTCCATAGGGTGCCTTGGCTGTCCCCTAGGTGTCCCTGGGGTGCCCTGGCTGTCCTCTAGGTGTCCCTGGGGGTGCCCTGGCTGTCCCAGGAGTGCCCTGGCTGTCCCCTACGTGTCCCTGGGGGTGCCCCGGCTGTCCCCTAGGTTTCCCTGGGGGTGCCCTGGCTGACCCTGGAAGTGCCCTGGCTGCTCCTGTGGGTACCCTGGCTGTCCCCTAGGTGTCCCTGGGGTGCCCATCCTGTCCCCTAGGTGTCCCTGGGGGGGCCCTGGCTGTCCCCTAGGTGTCCCTGGGGGTGCTCTGGCTGTCCCTGGGGGAGCCATGGCTGTCCCCTAGGTGTCCCTGGGGGGGCCCTGGCTGTCCCCTAGGTGTCCCTGGGGGTGCCCTGGGTGTCCCTGGGGTGCCCTGACTGTCCCCTAGGTGTCCTTGGGGGGGCCCTGGCTGTCTCTGGGGTGCCCTGGCTGTACCCTAGGTGTCCCTGGGGGTGCCCCGGGTGTCCCTGGGGTGCCCTGGCTGTCCCCTAGGTGTCCTAGGGGGTGCCCTGGCTGTGCCCTCGGTGTCTCTAGGGGTGCCCTGGCTGTCCCTAGGGTGCCCTGGCTGTCCCTTAGGCGTCCCTGGGTGTGCCCTGGGTGTCTCTGGGGTGCCCTGGCTGTCCCCTAGGTGTCCCTGGGGGTGCCCTGGGTGTCCCTGGGGGTGCCCAGGGTGTCCCTGGGGTTCCCTGGCTGTCCCGTATGTGTCCCTGGAGGTCTCCTACGTGTCCCTGGGGGTGCCCTCGCTGTCCCTGGGGTGCCCTTGCTGTCCCCTAGGCGGCCCTGGGGTTGCCCTGGGTGTCCCCGGGGGTGCCCTCGCTGTCCCCTAGGTGTCCCTGGGGGTGCCCTGGGTGTCCCCTCGGTGTCCCTGGGGGTGCCCTGGCTGTCTTTAGGGTGCCCTGGCTGTCCCCTAGGTGTCCCTGGGGGTGCCCTAGGTGTCCCTTGGGGTGCCCTGGCTGTCCCTAGGGTGCCCTGGCTGTCCCCTAGGTGTCCCTGGGGGTGCCCTGGGTGTCCCTGGGGTACCCTGGCTGTTCCCAAGGTGTCCCTGTGGGTGCCCAGAGTGTCCCTGAGAGTGCCCTGGCTATCCCCTAAATGTCCCTTGGGGTGCCCTGGCTATCCCCTAGGTGTCCCTGGGGGTGCCCTGCCTGTCCCTGGGGTGCCCTGGCAGTCCCCTAGGTGTCCCTGGGGGGGCCCTGGCTGTCCCCTAGGTGTCCCTGGGGGTGTCCTAGGTGTCCCTGGGGGTGCCCTGGGTGTCCCTGGGGTGCCCTGGCTGTCCCCAGGGTCTCCCTGTGGGTGCCCAAAGTGTCCCTGGGAGTGCCCTGGCTGTCCCCTTGGTGTCCCTGGGGTTGTCCTGGGTGTCCCTGGAGTGCCCTGGCTGACCCCTAAATGTCCCTGGGGGTGCCCTGGCTGTCCCCTAGGTGTCCCTGGGGGTGTCCTGCCTTCCCCTAGGTGTCCCTGGGGGTGCCCTAGGTGTCCCTGGGGGTGCCCTGCCTGTCCCCTAGGCGTCCCTGGGGGTTCCCTGGGTGTCCCTGGGGGTGCCCTGGCTGTCCCCTAGGTGTCCCTGGGGGTGCCCTGGGTGTCCCTGGGGTGCCCTGCCTGTCCCCTAGGTGTCCCTGGGGGTTCCCTAGGTGTCCCTGGGGGTGCACAGTGTGTCCCTGGGCTTCCTTGGCTGTCCCGTACGTGTCCCTGGGGGTGCCCTGGAGGTCCCCCAGGTGTCCCTGGGGGTGCCCTTGGTGTCCCAGTGGGTGCCCTGGCTGTCCCTACGTGTCCCTGGGGTGCCCTGGGTGTCCCTGGGGTGCCCTGGGGCGCCCTGCCTGTCCCCTAGGTGTCCCTGGGGGTGCCCTCGCTATCCCTAGGCTGCCCTGGCTGTCACCTAGGTGTCCCTGGGGTGCTCCGGCTGTCCCCTAGGTGTCCCTGGGGGTGCCCTGAGTGTCCCTGGGTGTGCCCTGGCTGTCCCCTAAGTGTCCTTGGGGGTGCCCTGGCTGTCCCTAGGGTGCCCTGGCTGTGCCCTAGGTGTCGCTGGGTGTGCCCTGGGTGTCCCTTGGGGTGCACAGGGTGTCCCTGGGGTGCCCTGCTGTCCCCTAGGTGTCCCTGGGGGTGCCCCGGCTGTCCCCTAGGTGTCCCTAAGGGTGCCCTGAGTGTCCCTGGGAGTGCTCTGGCTGACCCCTCTGTGTCCTAGGGGGTACCCTGGCTGTCCCTAGGGTGCCCTGGCTGTCCCCTAGGTGTCCCTGGGGGGACCTGGCTGTCCCTGGGGGAGCCATGGCTGTCCCTGGGGGTGCCCTGCGTGTCCCCTTGGTGTCCCTGGGGGGGTCATGGCTGTCTCTGGTGTTCCCTGACTGTCCCCTAGGTGTCCCTGAGGGGGCCCTGGCTGTCCCCTTGGTGTCCCTGTGGTGTCCCTGGCGTTCCCTGGCTGTCCCCTAGGTGTCCCTGGGGGGGCCCTGGCTTTCCCCTAGGTGTCCCTGGGGTGCCCTGACTGTCCCCTAGGTGTCCCTGGGGGTGCCCTGCCTGTCCTATAGGTGTCCCTGGGGGTGCCCTGGCTGTGCCCTCCGTGTCTCTGGGGGTGCCCTGGCTGTCCCTAGTGTGCCCTGGCTGACCCTTAGGTGTCCCTGGGTGTGCCCTGGGTGTCTCTGGGGTTCCCTGGCTGTCCCCTAGGTGTCCCTGGGGGTGCCCTGGCTGTCCCTGGGGGAGCCATGGCTGTCCGTGGGGTTGCCCTGCCTGTCCCCTAGGTGTCCCTGGGGGGGTCCTGGCTGTCTCTGGGGTTCCCTGGCTGTCCCCTAGGTGTCCCTGGGGGTGCCCTGGCTGTCTCTGGGGTGCCCTGGGGGTGCCCTGGGTGTCCCTGGAGGTGCACAGGGTGTCCCTGGGTTGCCCTGGAGGTCCGCTAGGTGTCCCTGGGGGTGCCCTGGGTGTCCCTGGGGTGCCCTGGCTGTCCCCTAGGGGTTCCTGGGGGTGCCCCGGCTGTCCCCTAGGTGTCCCTGGGGGTGCCCTGGGTGTCCCTGGGGGTGCCCTGGCTGTCCATAGGGTGCCCTGTCTGTCGCCTAGGTGTCCCTGGGGTGCCCTGGCTGTCCTCTAGGTGTCCCTGGGGGTGCCCTGCCTGTCCCCTAAGTGTCCTAGGGGGTGCCCTGGCTGTCCCTAGGGTGCCCTGGCTGTGCCCTCGGTGTCTCTGGGGGTGCCCTGGCTGTCCCTTGGGTACCCTGGCTGTCCCTTTGGTGTCCCTGGGTGTGCCCTGAGTGTCTCTGTGTAGCCCTGGCTGTCCCCTAGGTGTCCCTGGGGGGGCCCTGGCTGTCCCCTAGGTCTCCCTGGGGGTGCACTGGCTGTCCCTGGGGGTGCCCTGCCTGTCCCCTAGGTGTCCCTGGGAGGGTCCTGGCTGTCTCTGGGGTGCCCTGGTTGTCCCCTACGTGTCCCTGGGGGTGCCCTGGGTGTCCCTGGGGTGCCCTGACTGTCCCCTAGGTGTCCCTGGGGTGCCCTTCCTGTTCTCTAGGTGTCCCTGGGGGTGCCCTGGCTGTCCCCTAGGTGTCCCTGGGGGGGCCCTGGCTGTCCCCTAGGTGTCCCTGGGGGTGCACTGGCTATCCCTGGGGGAGCCATGGCTGTCCCCTAGGTGTCCCTGGGGGTGCCCTCGGTGTCCCTGGGGTGCCCTGACTGTCCCCTAGGTGTCCCTGGGGGAGCCCTGGCTGTCTCTGGGGTGCCCTGGCTGTCCCCTACGTGTCCCTGAGGGTGCCCTGTCTGTCCCTGGAGTGCCCTGGCTGTCCCCTAGGTGTCCCTGGGGGTGCCCAGTCTGTCCCCTAGGTTTCCCTGGGTGTGCCCTGGGTGTCTCTGGGGTTCCCTGGCTGTCCCCTAGGTGTCCCTGGGGGTGCCCTGGCTGTCCCTGGGGGTGCACAGGGTGTCCCTGGGGTTCCCTGGCTGTCCCGTACGTGTCCCTGGGGGTGCCCTGGAGGTCCCCTTGGTGTCCCTGCGGGTGCCCTGGGTGTCCCTGGGGTGCCCTGGCTGTCCCCTAGGTGTCCCTGGGGGGGCCCTGGCTGTCTCCTAGGTGTCCCTGGAGGTGCCCTGGGCGTCCCTGGGGTGCCCTGGGGTGCCCTTGCTGTCCCCTAGGCGGCCCTGGGGATGCCGTGGGTGTCCCCGGGGGTGCCCTCGCTGTCCCCTAGGTGTCCCTGGGGGTGCCCTGGGTGTCCCCTCGGTGTCCCTGGGGGTGCCCTGGCTGTCTTTAGGGTGCCCTGGCTGTCCCCTAGGTGTCCCTGGGGGTGCCCTAGGTGTCCCTGGGGGTGCCCTGGCGGTCCCTAGGGTGCCCTGGCTGTCCCCTAGGTGTCCCTGGGGGTGCCCTGGGTGTCCCTGGGGTACCCTGGCTGTCTCCAAGGTGTCCCTGTGGGTGCCCAGATTGTCCCTGGGAGTGCCCTGGCTGTCCCCTAGGTGTCCCGGGGGTGCCCTGCCTGTCCCCTAGGTGTCCCTGGGGGTGCCCTGGGTGTCCCTGGGGGTGCCCTGGCTGTCCCCTAGGTGTCCCTGGGGGTTCCCTGGGTGTCCCTGGGGGTGCCCCTGGCTGTCCCCTAGGTGTCCCTGGGGGTGCCCTGGCTGTCCATAGGGTGCCCTGACTGTCCCCTTGGTGTCCCTGGGGTGCCCTGGCTGTCCTCTAGGTTTCCCTGGGGGTGCCCTGCCTGTCCCCTAAGTGTCCTAGGGGGTGCCCTGGCTGTCCCTAGGGTGCCCTGGCTGTGCCCTCGCTGTCCCTGGGGGTGGCCTGGCTGTCCCTGGAGTGCCCTGGCTGTCCCCTAGGTGTCCCTAGGGGTGCCCCGGCTGTCCCCTAGGTGTCCCTGGGGATGCCCTGGCTGACCCTGGGGGTGCCCAGGCTGTCCCCTAGGTGTCCCTGGGGGTGCCCTGGGTGTCCCTGGGGGTGCACAGGGTGTCCCCTGGGGGTGCCCTGCATGTCTCTGGGGGTGCACAGGGTGTCCCTGGTGTTCCCTGGCTGTCCCGTACGTGTCCCTGGGGGTGCCCTGGAGGTCCCCTAGGCGTCCCTGGGGGTGCCCTGGGTGTCCCTGGGGTGCCCTGGTTGTCCCCTAGCTGTCCCTGGGCTGGCCCTGGCTGCCTCCTAGGTGTCCCTGGGGGGTGCCCTGGCTGTCCCTGTGGGTGCCCTGGCTGTCCCCTACGTGTCCCTGGGGTGCCCTGGGTGTCCCTAAGGTGCCCTGAGGCGCCCTGGCTTTCCCCCTAGGTGTGCACTGGGGGGCCCTGGCTGTCCCCTAGGTGTCCCTGGCGGTGCCCAGGCTGTCCCCTAGGTGTCCCTGGGGGTGCCCTGGGTGTCTCTGGGGGTGCCCTGGCTGTCCCTAGGGTGCCCTGGCTGTCCCCTCGGTGTCCCTGGGGGTGCCCTGCCTGTCCCCTAGGTGTCCTTGGGGATGCCCTGGCTGTCCCTAGGGTGCCCTGGCTGTGCCCTAGGTGTCGCTGGGTGTGCCCTGGGTGTCCCTGGGGGTGCACAGGGTGTCCCTGGGGTGCCCTGGCTGTCCCCTAGGTGTCCCTGGGGGTGCCCCGGCTTTCCCCTAGGTGTCCCTGGTGGTGTCCTGAGTGTCCCTGGAAGTGCCCTGGCTGTCCCCTAAGTGTCCTAGGGGGTACCCTGGCTGTCCCTAGGGTGCCCTGGCTCTCCCTTAGGTGTCCCTGAGTGTGCCCTGGGTGTCTCTGGGGAGCCCTGGCGGTCCCCTAGGTGTCCCTGGGGGGGCCCTGGCTGTGCCTAGGGTGCCCTGGCTGTCCCCTAGGTGTCCCTGAGGGGGCCCTGGCTGTCCCCTAGGTGTCCCTGGGGGTTCCCTGGCTTTCCCCTAGGTGTCCCTGGGGGTGCCCTGCCTGTCCTCTAGGTGTCCCTGGGGGTGCCCCGGCTGTGCCCTCCGTGTCTCTGGGGGTGCCCTGGCTGTCCCTAGGGTGCCCTGGCTGTCCCTTAGGTGTCCCTGGGTGTGCCCTGGGTGTCTCTGGGTGCCCTGGCTGTCCGCTAGGTGTCCCTGGGGGTGCCCTGGGTGTCCCTGGGGGTGCACAGGGTGTCCCTGGGGTTCCCTGGCTGTCCCCTAGGTGTCCCTGGGGTGCCCTGGCTGTTCTCTAGGTGTCCCTGGGGGTGCCCTTGGTGTCTCTGGGGGTGCCCTGGCTGTCCCTAGGGTGCCCTGGCTGTCCCTTAGGTGTCCCTGGGTGTGCCCTGGGTGTCTCTGGGGTGCCCTGGCTGTCCCCTAGGTATCCCTGGAGGTGCCCTGGGTGTATCTGGGGGTGCCCAGGGTGTCCCTGGGGGTGCCCTGGCTGTCCCGTATGTGTCCCTGGAGGTCTCCTAGGTGTCCCTGGGGGTGCCCTCGCTGTCCCTGGGGTGCCCTTGCTGTCCCCTAGGCGGCCCTGGGGTTGCCCTGGGTGTCCCCGGGGGTGCCCTCGCTGTTTCCTAGGTGTCCCTGGGGGTGCCCTGGGTGTCCCCTCGGTGTCCCTGGGGGTGCCCTGGCTGTCTTTAGGGTGCCCTGGCTGTCCCCTAGGTGTCCCTGGGGGTGCCCTAGGTGTCCTTGGGGGTGCCCTGGCTGTCCCTAGGGTGCCCTGGCTGTCCCCTAGGGATCTCTGGGGTTGCCCTGGCTGTCCCCTAGGTGTCCCTGGGGGTGCCTTGGGTGTCCCTGGGGTACCCCGGCTGTCCCCAAGGTGTCCCTGTGGGTGCCCAGAGTGTCCCTGGGAGTGCCCTGGCTGTCCCCTAAATGTCCCTGGGGGTGCCCTGGCTGTCCCCTAGGTGTCCCTGGGGGTGCCCTGCCTGTCCCTGGGGTGCCCTGCCTGTCCCCTAGGTGTCCCTGGGGAGGCCTGGCTGTCCCCTAGGTGTCCCTGGGGGTGTCCTAGGTGTCCCTGGGGGTGCCCTGGGTGTCCCTGGGGTGCCCTGGCTGTCCCCAAGGTGTCCCTGTGGGTGCCCAGAGTGTCCCTGGGAGTGCCTTGGCTGTCCCCTAGGGGTCTCTGGGGGTGCCCTGGCTGTCCCGTCAGTGTCCCTGGGGGTGCCCTGCCTGTCCCCTTGGTGTCCCTGGGGGTGTCCCGCCTTCCCCTAGGTGTCCCTGGGGGTGCCCTAGGTGTCCCTGGGGGTGCCCGGGGCGTCCCTGGGGTGCCCTGGCTGTCCCCAAGGTGTCCCTGTGGGTTCCCAGAGTGTCCCTGCTAGTGCCCTGGCTCTCCCCTAGAGGTCTCTGGGGCTGCCCTGGCTGTCCCGTCAGTGTCCCTGGGGTGCCCTGGCTGTCCCCTAGGTGTCCCTGGGGGTACCCTGGGTGTCCCTGGGGGTGCCCTGGCTGTCCCCTAGGTGTCCCTGGGGGTACCCTGGGTGTCCCTGGGGGTGCACAGGGTGTCAATGGGGTTCCCTGGCTGTCCCGTACGTGTCCCTGGGGGTGCCCTGGAGGTCCCCTTGGTGTCCCTGGGGGTGCCCTGGCTGTCCCTGGGGTGCCCTGGCTGTCCCCTAGGTGTCCCTGGGGGGGCCCTGGCTGTCTCCTAGGTGTCCCTGGGGGTGCCCTGGGCGTCCCTGGGGTGCCCTGGGGTGCCCTGGCTGTCCCCTAGGTGTCCCTGTGGTGCCCTGGGTGTCCCTGGGGTGCCCTGGGGTGCCTTGGCTGTCCCCTAGTGTCCGTGGAGGTGCCCTGCCTGTCCCCTACGTGTCCCTGGGGGTGCCCTCGCTGTCCCTGGGGTGCCCTGCCTGTCCCCTAGGTGTCCCTGGGGGCGCCCTGGCTGTCCCCTAGGTGTCCCTGGGGGTGCCCTGGCTGTCCCTAGGGTGCCCTGGCTGTGCCCTAGGTGTCCCTGGGGTGCCCTGGCTGTCCCCTAGGTGTCCCTGGGGGTGTCCTGGGTGTCCCTGGGGTGCCCAGGGTGTCCCTGGGGTTCCCTGGCTGTCCCGTAGGTGTCCCTGGGGGTGCCCTGGGTGTCCCTGGGGGTGCACAGGGTGTCCCTGGGGGTGCCCTGGCTGTCCCTGGGGGTGCCCTGGCTGTCCCTGGGGTTCCCTGGCTGTCCCGTACGTGTCCCTGGGGGTGCCCTGGAGGTCCCCTAGGCGTCCCTGGGGGTGCCCTGGGTGTCCCTGGGGTGCCCTGGCTGTCCCCTAGCTGTACCTGGGGGTCCCTGGCTATCTCCTAGGTGTCCCTGGGGGTGCCCTGGCTGTCCCTGTGGGTGCCCTGGTTGTCCCCTACGTGTCCCTGGGGTGCCCTGGGTGTCCCTGGGGTGCCCTGGGGTGCCCTGGCTGTCCCCTAGGTGTCCATGGGGGGGCCCTGGCTGTCCCCTAGGTGTCCCTGGGGGTGCTCTGGCTGTCCCTGGGGGAGCCATGGCTGTCCCCTTGGTGTCCCTGGGGGTGCCCTGCCTGTCCCCTCGGTGTCCTTGGGGGTGCCCTGGCTGTCCCTAGGGTGCCCTGGCTGTCCCTTAGGTGTCCCTGGGTGTGCCCTGGTTGTCTCTGGGGAGCCCTGGCTGTCCCCTAGGTGTCCCTGGGGGGGCCCTGGCTGTCCCTGGGGGAGCCATGGCTGTCCCTGGGGGTGCCCTGCCTGTCCCCTAGGTGTCCCTGGGGGGGTCCTGGCTGTCTCTGGGGTTCCTTGGCTGTCCCCTAGGTGTCCCTGGGGGTGCCCTGGCTGTCCCCTACGTGTCCCTGGGGGTGCCCTGGGTGTCCCTGGGGTGCCCTGACTGTCCCCTAAGTGTCCCTGAGGGGGCCCTGGCTGTCTCCTAGGTGTGCCTGGGGGTGCTCTGCCTGTCCCCTAAGTGTCCTAGGGGGTGCCCTGGCTGTGCCCTCGGTGTCTCTGGGGGTGCCCTGGCTGTCCCTAGGGTGCCCTGGCTGTCCCTTAGGTGTCCCTGGGTGTGCCCTGGGTGTCTCTGGGGTGCCCTGGCTGTCCCCTAGCTGTCCCTGGGGGGGCCCTGGCTGTCCCCTAGGTGTCCCTGGGGGTGCTCTGGCTGTCCCTGGGGGAGCTATGGCTGTCCTCTAGGTGTCCCTGGGGGGGCCCTGGCTGTCCCCTAGGTGTCCCTGGGGATGCCCTGGTTGTCCCTGGGGTGCCCTGACTGTCCCCTAGGTGTCCCTGGGGGGGCCCTGGCTGTCTCTGGGGTGCCCTGGCTGTCCCCTACGTATCCCTGAGGGTGCCCTGGCTGTCCCTGGAGTTCCCTGGCTGTCCCCTAGGTGTCCCTGGGGGTGCCCAGGCTGTCCCATAGGTGTCCCTGGGGGTGCCCTGGGTGTCCCTGGGGTGCCCTGACTGTCCCCTAGGTGTCCCTGGGGTTGCCCTGCCCCTCCTCTAGGTGTCCCTCGGGGTGCCCTGGCTGTGCCCTCCGTGTCTCTGGGGGTGCCCTGGCTGTCCCTAGGGTGCCCTGGCTGTCCCTTAGTTGTCCCTGGGTGTGCCCTGGGTGTCTCTGGGGTGCCCTGGCTGTCCCCTAGGTGTCCCTGGGGCTGCCCTGGGTGTCCCTGGGGGTGCACAGGGTGTCCCTGGGGTTCCCTGGCTGTGCCCTAGGTGTCCCTTGGGGGGCCCTGGCTGTCCCCTAGGTGTCCCTGGGGGTGCCCTGGCTGTCCCTGGGGGTGCACAGGGTGTCCCTTGGGTTCCCTGGCTGTCCCGTACGTGTCCCTGGGGGTGCCCTGGAGGTCTCCTTGGTGTCCCTGGGGGTGCCCTGGGTGTCCCTGGGGTGCCCTGGCTGTCCCCTAGGTGTCCCTGGGGGGGCCCTGGCTGTCTCCTAGGTGTCCCTGTGGGTGCCCTGGGCGTTCCTGGGGTGCCCTGGGGTGCCCTGGCTGTCCCCTAGGTGTCCCTGGGGTGCCCTGGGTGTCCCTGGGGTGCCCTGGAGTGCCTTGGCTGTCCCCTAGTGTCCCTGGAGGTGCCCTGCCTGTCCCCTACGTGTCCCTGGGGGTGCCCTCGCTGTCCCTGGGGTGCCCTTGCTGTCCCCTAGGCGGCCCTAGGGGTGCCCTGGGTGTCCCCGGGGGTGCCCTCGCCGTCCCCTAGGTGTCCCTAAGGGTGCCCTGGGTGTCCCCTCGGTGTCTTTGGGGGTGCCCTGCCTGTCCCCTAGGTGTCGTTGGGGGTGCCCTGGGTGTCCCTGGGGGTGCCCTGGCTGTCCCCTAGGTGTCCCTGGGGGTGCCCTGGCTGTGCCCTCCGTGTCTCTGGGGGTGCCCTGGCTGTCCCTAGGGTGCCCTGGCTGTCCCTTAGGTGTCCCTGGGTGTGCCCTGGGTGTCTCTGGGGTGCCCTGGCTGTCACCTAGGTGTCCCTGGGGGGGCCCAGGCTGTCCCTGGGGGAGCCATGGCTGTCCCTGGGAGTGCCCTGCCTGTCCCCTAGGTGTCCCTGGGGGGGTCCTGGCTGTCTCTGGGGTTCCTTGGCTGTCCCCTAGGTGTCCCTGGGGGTGCCCTGGCTGTCCCCTACGTGTCCCTGGGGGTGCCCTGGGTGTCCCTGGAGTGCCCTGACTGTCCCCTAGGTGTCCCTGAGGGGGCCCTGGCTGTCTCCTAGGTGTCCCTGGGGGTGCCCTGCCTGTCCCCTAAGTGTCCTAGGGGGTGCCCTGGCTGTGCCCTCGGTGTCTCTGGGGGTGCCCTGGCTATCCCTACGGTGGCCTGGCTGTCCCTTAGGTGTCCCTGGGTGTGCCCTGGGTGTCTCTGGGGTGCCCTGGCTGTCCCCTAGGTGTCCCTGGGGGTGTCCTGGGTGTCCCTGGGGTGCCCAGGGTGTCCCTGGGGTTCCCTGGCTGTCCCGTAGGTGTCCCTGGGGGTGCCCTGGGTGTCCCTTGGGGTGCACAGGGTGTCCCTGGGGGTGCCCTGGCTGTCCCTGGGGGTGCACAGGGTGTCCCTGGGGTTCCCTGGCTGTCCCGTACGTGTCCCTAGGGGTGCCCTGGAGGTCCCCTACCTGTACCTGGGGGTCCCTGGCTGTCTCCTAGGTGTCCCTGGGGGTGCCCTGGCTGTCCCTGTGCGTGCCCTGGTGGTCCATTATGTGTCCCTGGGGTGCCCTGGGTGTCCCTGGGGTGCCCTGGGGTGCCCTGGCTGTCCCCTAGGTGTCCATGGGGGGGCCCTGGCTGTCCCCTAGGTGTCCCTGGGGGTGCTCTGGCTGTCCCTGGGGGCGCCATGGCTGTCCCCTTGGTGTCCCTGGGGGTGCCCTGGGTGTCCCTGGGGGTGCCCTGGCTGTCCCTAGGGTGCCCTGGCTGTCCCCTCGGTGTCCCTGGGGGTTCCCTGCCTTTCCCCTACGTGTCCCTGGGGGTGCACAGGGTGTCCCTGGGGTTCCCTGGTTGTCCCCTAGGTGTCCCTGGGGGGGCCCTGCCTGTCCCCTACATGTCCCTGGGGGTGCCCTCGCTGTCCCTGGGGTGCCCTGGATGTCCCCTAGGTGTCCCTGGGGGCGCCCTGGCTTTCCTCTAGGTGTCCCTGGGGGTGCCCTGCCTGTCCCCTAGGTGTCCCTGGGGGTGCCCTGGCTGTCCCTAGGGTGCCCTGGCTGTCCCCTAGGTGTCCTTGAGGGTGCCCTGGCTGTCCCTAGGGTGCCCTGGCTATCCCCTCGGTGTCTCTGGGGGTGCCCTGCCTGTCCCCTAGGTGTCCTTGGGGGTGCCCTGGCTGTCCCTTGGGTGCCCTGGCTGTTCCCTACGTGTCCCTGGGTGTGCCCTGGCTGTGTCGTACGTGTCCCTGGGGGTGCCCTGCCCGTCCCCTAGGTGTCTCTGGGGGTGCCCTGGCTGTCCCTGGGGGTGCCCAGGCTGTCCCCTAGGTGTCCCTGGGGGCGTCCTGGGTGTCCCTGGGGTGCCCTGACTGTCCTCTAGGTGTCCCTGGGGGGGCCCTGGCTGTCTCCTAGGTGTCCCTGTGGGTGCCCTGGCTGTCCCTGGGGTGCCCTGGCTGTCTCGTCAGTGTCCCTGGGGGTGCCCTGGCTGTCCCTGGGGTGCCCTGCCTGTCCTGTAGGTGTCCCTCTGGGTGCCCTGGCTGTCCCTGGAATGCCCTGGCTGTCTCGTCAGTGTCCCTGGGTGTACCCTGGGTGTCTCTGGGGTGCCCTGGCTGTCCCCTAGGTGTCCCTGGGGGGGCCCTGGCTGTCCCCTAGGTGTCCCTGGGGGTGCCCTGGCTGTCCCTGGGGGTTCACAGGGTGTCCCTGGCATTCCCTGGCTGTCCCGTACGTGTCCCTGGGAGTGCCCTGGAGGTCCACTAGGTGTCCCTTTGGGGGCCCTGCCTGTCTCCTAGGTGTCCCTGGGGGTGCCCTGGCTGTCCCTGTGGGTGCCCTGGCTGTCCCCTACGTGTCCCTGTGGGTGCCCTGGCTGTCTCTGTGGTGCCCTGGGGGTGCCCTGGGTGTCCCTGGGGGTGCACAGGGTTTCCCTGGGGTGCCCTTGCTGTCCCCTAGGTGTCCCTGGGGTGCCCCGGCTGTCCCCTAGCTATCCCTGGGGGTGCCCTGGGTGTCCGTGGGGGTGCCCTGGCTGTCCCCTAGGGTGCCCTGGCTTTCCCTTAGGTGTTACTGGGTGTGCCCTGGGTGTCTCAGGGGTGCCCTGGCTGTCCCCTAGGTGTCCCTGGGGGTGCCCTGGGTGTCCCTGGGGGTGCACAGGGTGTCCCTGGGGTGGCCCTGGCTGTCCCGTAGGTGTCCCTGGGGGGGCCCTGGCTGTCCCTGGGGGAGCCATGGCTGTCCCTGGGGGTGTCCTGTCTGTCCCTGGGGGTGCACAGGGTGTCCCTGGGGTTCCCTGGCTGTCCCGTACGTGTCCCTGGGGGTGCCCTGGTGGTCCCCGAGGTGTCCCTGGGGGTGCCCTGGCTGTCCCCTAGGTGTCCCTGGGGGGCCCTAGCTGTGTCCTAGGTGTCCCTGGGGGCGCCCTGGCTGTCCCCTACGTGTCCCTGGAGTGCCCTGGGTGTCCCTGGGGTGCCCTGGGGTGCCCTGGCTGTCTCCTAGGTGTCCCTGCGGGAGCCCAGGGTGTCCTCTCGGTGTCACTGGGGATGCCCTGCCTGTCCCCTACGTGTCCCTGGGGGTGCCCTGGCTGTCCCTAGAGTGCCCTGGCTGTCCCCTAGGTGTCCCTGGGGGTGCCCTGGCTGTCCCCTCGTGTCCCTCGGGATGCCCTGCCTGTCCCCTAGGTGTTCTTGGGGGTGCCCTGGCTGTCCCCAGGGTGCCCTGGCTGTGCTTTCGGTGTCTCTGGGGGTGCCCTGGCTGTCCCTAGGGTGCCCTGGCTGTGCCCTACGTGTCCCTGGGTGTGCCCTGGCTGTCCCCTAGGTGTCCCTTGGGGTGCCCTGGCAGTCTCTGGGGTGCCTTGGGGGTGCCCTGGGTGTCCCTGGAGGTGCACAGGGTGTCCCTGGGGTGCCCTGGAGGTCCCCTAGGTGTCCCTGGGGGTGCCCTGGGTGTCCCTGGGGTGCCATGGCTGTCCCCTAGGTGTCCCTGGGGGGGCCCCGGCTGTCCCCTAGGTGCCCCTGGGGGTGCCCTGGCTGTCCCTGGCAGTGCCTCGGCTGTCCCCTAGGTGTCCCTGGGGTGCCCTGCATGTCCCCTAGGTGTCCCTGGGGGTGCCCTGGCTGTCTCTGGGGTGCCTTGGGGGTGCCCTGGGTGTCCCTGGAGGTGCACAGGGTGTCCCTGGGGTGCCCTGGAGGTCCCCTAGGTGTCCCTGGGGGTGCCCTGGGTGTCCCTGGGGTGCCCTGGCTGTCCCCTAGGTGTCCCTGGGGGTGCCCCGGCTGTCCCCTAGGTGCCCCTGGGGGTGCCCTGGCTGTCCCTGCGGGTGCCTCGGCTGTCCCCTAGGTGTCCCTGGGGTGCCCTGCATGTCCTCTAGGTGTCCCTGGGGGTGCCCTGGCTGTCCCTGGGTGTGCACAGCGTGTCCCTGGGGTTCCCTGGCGGTCCCGTACGTGTCCCTGGGAGTGCCCTGGAGGTCCCCCAGGTGTCCCTGGGGGTGCCCTGGGTGTCCCTGTGGGTGCCCTGCCTGTCGCCTACGTGTCCCTGGGGGTGCCCTCGCTGTGTCTCGGCTGCCCTGGCTGTCCCCAAAGTGTCCCTGGGGGTGCCCTGCTTGTCCTCTAGGTGTCCTTGGGGGTGCCCTGACTGTCCCTAGGGTGCCCTGGCTGTGCCCTAGGTGTCCCTGGGTGTGCCCTGGGTGTCCCTGGGGGTGCACAGGGTGTCACTGGGGTTCCCTGGCTGTCCCCTAGGTGTCCCTCGGGGTGCCCTGGGTGTCCCTGGGGGTGCACAGGATGTCCCCTACGTGTCCCTAGGGTGCCCTGGCTGTCCCCTAGGTGTCCATGGGGGGGCCCTGGCTGTCCCCTAGGTGTCCCTGGGGGTGCTCTGGCTGTCCCTGGGGGAGCCATGGCTGTCCCCTTGATGTCCCTGGGGGTGCCCAGGCTGTCCCTAGGCTGCCCTGCTGTCCCCTAGGTGTCCTTGGGGGTGCCCTGGCTGTCCCTAGGGTGCCCTGGCTGTGCCCTAGGTGTCGCTGGGTGTGCCCTGGGTTTCACTCGGGGTGCACAGGGTGTCCCTGGGGTGCCCTGGCTGTCCCCTAGGTGTCCCTGGGGGTGCCCCGGCTGTCCCCTAGGTGTCCCTGGGGGTGCCCTGAGTGTCCCTGGGGGTGCCCTGGCTGTCCCCTAAGTGTCCTAGGGGGTACCCTGGCTGTCCCTAGGGTGCCCTGGCTGTCCCTTAGGTGTCCCTGGGTGTGCCCTGGGTGTGTCTGGGGAGCCCTGGCTGTCCCCTAGGTGTCCCTGGGGGGGCCCCGGCTGTCCCCTAGGTGTCCCTGGGGGGGCCCTGGGTGTCCCTGCGGGTGCCCCTGGCTGTCCCCTAGGTGTCCCTGGGGGTGCCCTGGCTGTCCATAGGGTGCCCTGGCTGTCCTCTGGGTGTCCCTGGGGTTCCCTGGCTGTCCTCTTGGTGTCCCTGGAGGTGCCCTGCCTGTGCCCTAAGTGTCCTAGGGGGTGCCCTGGCTGTCCCTAGGGTGCCCTGGCTGTGCCCTCGCTGTCCCTGGGGGTGGCCTGGCTGTCCCTGGAGTGCCCTGGCTGTCCCCTAGGTGTCCCTGGGGATGCCCCGGCTGTCCCCTAGGTGTCCCTGGGGATGCCCTGGCTGTCCCTGGGGGTGCCCAGGCTGTCCCCTAGGTGTCCCTGGGTGTGCCCTGGGTGTCTCTGGGGAGCCCTGGCTGTCCCCTAGGTGTCCCTGGGGGTACACTGGGTGTCCCTGGGGGTGCACAGGGTGTCCCTGGGGGTGCCCTGGCTGTCCCTGGGGGTGCACAGGGTGTCCCTGGGGTTCCCTGGCTGTCCCGTACGTTTCCCTGGGGGTGCCCTGGAGGTCCCCTAGGCGTTCCTGGGGGTGCCCTGGGTGTCCCTGGCGTGCCCTGGCTGTCCCCTAGCTGTCCCTGGGGGGGCCTTGGTTGTCTCCTAGGTGTCCCTGGGGGTGCCCTGCCTGTCCCTGTGGGTGCCCTGGCTGTCCCCTAGGTGTCCCTGGGGTGCCCTGGCTGTCCCTGGTGTGCCCTGGGGTGCCCTGGCTGTCCCCTAGGTGTCCCTGGGGGTGACCTGGCTGTCCCCTAGGTGTCACTGGGGGTGCTCTGGCTGTCCCTGGGGGCGCCATGGCTGTCCCCTTGGTGTCCCTGGGGGTGCCCAGGCTGTCCCCTAGGTGTCCCTCGGGGTGCCCTGGGTGTCCCTGGGGGTGCCCTGGCTGTCCCCTAGGTGTCCCTGGGGGTGCCCTGGCTGTCTCCTAGGTGTCCCTGGGGGGCCCTGGCTGTCCCCTACGTGTCCCTGGGGTGACCTGGGCGTCCCTGGTGTGCCCTGGGGTGCCCTGGCTTTCCCCTATGGTGTCCCTGCGGGAGCCCAGGGTGTCCTCTCGGTGTCCCTGGGGTGCCCTGGCTGTCCCCTAGGTGTCCCTGGGGGCGCCTTGGCTGTCCCCTTGGTGTCCATGGGGATGCCCTGCCTCTCCCCTACGTGTCCCAGGGGGTGCCCTGGCCGTCCCTAGGGTACCCTGGCTGTCCCCTAGGTGTCCCTGGGGGTGCCCTGGCTGTCCCCTCGTGTCCCTGGGGGTGCCCTGCCTGTCCCCTAGGTGTTCTTGGGGGTGCCCTGGCTGTCCCTAGGGTGCCCTGGCTGTGCTTTCGGTGTCTCTGGGCGTGCCCTTGCTGTCCCTAGGGTGCCCTGGCTGTGCCCTACGTGTCCCTGGGTCTGCCCTGGCTGTCCCCTAGGTGTCCCTGGGGGTGCCCTGGCTGTCTCTGGGGTGCCCTGGGGGTGCCCTGGGTGTCCCTGGAGGTGCACAGGGTGTCTCTTGGGTGCCCTGGCTGTCCCCTAGATGTCCCTGGGGGTGCCCTGGCTGTCCCTGGGGGTGCACAGGAAGTCCCTGGGGTTCCCTGGCTGTCCCCAAGGTGTCCCTGGGGGGGCCCTGGCTGTCCCCTAGGTGTCCCTGGGGGGGCCCTGGCTGTCTCCTAGGTGTCCCTGGGGTGCCCTGGGTGTCCCTGGGGTGCCCTGGGGTGCCCTGGCTATCCCCTAGGTGTCCCTGCGGGAGCCCAGGGTGTCCTCTCGGTGTCCCTGGGGTGCCCTGGCTGTCCCCTAGGTGTCCCTTGGGGCGCCTTGGCTGTCCCCTAGGTGTCCATGGGGATGCCCTGCCTGTCGCCTACGTGTCCCTGGGGGTGCACTTGGTGTCCCTCGGGTGCCCTGGCTGTCCCCTAGGTGTCCCTGGGGGTGCCCTGGGTGTCCCTGGGGTGCCCTGGCTGTATCCTAGGTGTCCCTGGGTGTGCCCTGGCTGTCCCAGGGGGTGCCCAGGCTGTCCCCTAGGTGTCCTTGGGATGCCCTGGCTGTCTCGTCAGTGTCCCTCGGGGTGCCCTGGCTGTCCCTGGGGGTGCCCTGGCTGTCCCCTAGGTGTCCCTGAGGTGCCCTGCCTGTCCCCTCGGTGGCCCTGAAGGTGCCCTGGCTGTCCCTAGGGTGCCCTGGCTGTCCCTTAGGTGTCCCTGGGTGTGCCCTGGGTGTCTCTGGGGTGCCCTGCCTGTCCCCTAGGTGTCCCTGGGGGTGCCCTGGGTGTCCCTGGAGTGCCCTGGCTGTCCCCTAGGTGTCCCTGGGGGGGCCCTGGCTGTCTCCTAGGTGTCCCTGGGGGTGCCCTGGCTGTCCCCTACGTGTCCCTGGGGTACCCTGGGTGTCCCTGGGGTGCCCTGAGGTGCGCTGGCTGTCCTCTACGTGTCCCTGGGGGTGCCCTCGCTGTCCCTGGGGTGCCCTGGCTGTCCCCTAGGTGTCCCAGAGGACCCCCTGTCTGTCCTCTAGGTGTCCCTGGGGGTGCCCTGCCTGTCCCCTAGGTGTCCCTGGGGGTGCCCTGGGTGTCCCTGGGGGTGCACAGCGTGTCCCTGGGGTTCCCTGGCTGTCCCGTACGTGTCCCTGGGGGTGCCCTGGAGGTCTTCCAGGTGTCCCTGGGGGTGCCCTGGGTGTCCCTGTGGGTGCCCTGGCTGTCCCTACATGTCCCTGGGGTGCCCTGGGTGTCGCTGGTGTGCCCTGGGGTGCCCTGCCTGTCCCCTTCGTGTCCCTGGGGGTGCCCTCGCTGTCCCTAGGCTGCCCTGGCTGTCCCCTAGGTGTCCCTGGGGGTGCCCTGCTTGTCCTCTAGGTGTCCTTGGGGGTGCCCTGACTGTCCCTAGGGTGCCCTGGCTGTGCCCTAGGTGTCCCTGGGTGTGCCCTGGCTGTCCCTGGGGGTGCACAGGGTGTCCCTGGGGTTCCCTGGCTGTCCCCTAGGTGTCCCTGGGGGTGCCCTGGGTGTCCCTGGGGGTGCACAGGGTGTCCCTGGGGTTCCCTGGCTGTCCCCAAGGTGTCCCTGGGGAGGCCCTGGCTGTCCCATAGGTGTCCCTGGGGGTGCCCTGGCTGTCTCTGGGGTGCCCTGGGGGTGCCCTGGGTGTCCCTGGGGGTGCATAGGGTGTCCCTGGGGTGCCCTGGCTGTCCCCTAGGTACACCCTGGGGGTGCCCTGCCTGTCCCCTAAGTGTCCTAGGGGGTGCCCTTGCTGTCCCTAGGGTGCCCTGGCTGTGCCCTCGCTGTCCCTGGGGGTGGCCAGGCTGTCCCTGGAGTGCCCTGGCTGTCCCCTAGGTGTCCCTGGGGTTGCCCCGGCTGGCCCCTAGGTGTCCCTGGGGGTGCTCTGGCTGTCCCTGGGTGAGCTATGGCTGTCCCCTAGGTGTCCCTGGGGGGGCTCTGGATGTCTCTGGGGTGCCCTGGCTGTGCCCTCCGTGTCTCTGACGGTGCCCTGGCTGTCCCTAGGGTGCCCTGGCTGTCCCTTAGGTGTCCCTGGGTGTGCCCTGGGTGTCTCTGGGGTACCCTGGCTGTCCCCTAGGTGTCCCTGGGTGTGCCCTGGGTGTCCCTGGGGGTGCACAGGGTGTCCCTCGGGTTCCCTGGCTGTCCCCTAGGTGTCCCTGGGGGGGCCCTGGCTGTCCCCTAGGTGTCCCTGCGGGTTCCCTGGCTGTCCCTGGGGGTGCAGAAGGGTGTCCCTGGGGTTCCCTGGCTGTCCCGTACGTGTCCCTGGGGGTGCCCTGGAGGTCCCCTTGGTGTCCCTGGGGGTGCCCTGGGTGTCCCTGGGGTGCCCTGGCTGTCCCCTAGGTGTCCCTGGGGGGGCCCTGGCTGTCTCCTAGGTGTCCCTGGGGGTGCCCTGGGCGTCCCTGGGATGCCCTGGTGTGCCCTGGCTGTCCCCTAGGTGTCCCTGGGGTGCCCTGGGTGTCCCCTAGGTGTCCCTGGGGGTGCCCTGCCTGTCCCCTAAGTGTCCTAGGGGGTGCCCTGGCTGTGCCCTCGGTGTCTCTGGGGGTGCCCTGGCTGTCCCTAGGGTGCCCTGGCTGTCCCTTAGGTGTCCCTGGGTGTGCCCTGGGTGTCCCTGGGGTGCCTTGGCTGTCCCCTAGTGTCCGTGGAGGTGCCCTGCCTGTCCCCTACGTGTCCGTGGGGGTGCCCTGGCTGTCCCCAGGGTGCCCTGGCTGTGCCCTAGGTGTCCCTGGGGCGCCCTGGCTGTCCCCTAGGTGTCCCTGGGAGTGCCCTGCCTGTCCCCTAAGTGTCCTAGGGGGTGCCCTGGCTGTGCCCTCGGTGTCTCTGGGGGTGCCCTGGCTGTCCCTAGGGTGCCCTGGCTGTCCCTTACGTGTCCCTGGGTGTGCCCTGGGTGTCTCTGGGGTGCCCTGGCTGTCCCCTAGGTGTCCCTGGAGGTGTCCTGGGTTTCCCTGGGGGTGCCCAGGGTGTCCCTGGGGTTCCCTGGCTGTCCCGTAGGTGTCCCTGGGGGTGCCCTGGGTGTCCCTGGGGGTGCACAGGGTGTCCCTGGGGGTGCCCTGGCTGTCCCTTGGGGTGCACAGGGTGTCCCCTATGTGTCCCTGGGGGGGCCCTGGCTGTCTCCTAGGTGTCCCTGGGGGTGCCCTGGCTGTCCCTGTGGGTGCCCTGGCTGTCCCCTACGTGTCCCTGGGGTGCCCTGGGTGTCCCTGGGGTGCCCTGGGGTGCCCTGGCTGTCTCCTAGGTGTCCCTGGGGGTGCCCTGGCTGTCCCTGTGGGTGCCCTGGCTGTCCCCTACGTGTCCCTGGGGTGCCCTGGGTGTCCCTGGGGTGCCCTGGGGTGCCCTGGCTGTCCCCTAGGTGTCCATGGGGGGGCCCTGGCTGTCCTCTAGGTGTCCCTGGGGGTGCTCTGGCTGTCCCTGGGGGAGCCATGGCTGTCCCCTTGGTGTCCCTGGGGGTGCCCAGGCTGTCCCTAGGGTGCCCTGGCTGTGCCCTCAGTGTCCCTGGGGGTGCCCTGCCTGTCCCCTCGGTGTCCTTGGGGGTGCCCTGGCTGTGCCCTAGGTGTCGCTGGGTGTGCCCTGGGTTTCCCTGGGGGTGCACAGGCTGTTCTTGGGGTGCCCTGGCTGTCCCCTAGGTGTCCCTGGGGGTGCCCCGGCTGTCCCCTAGGTGTCCCTGGGGATGCCCTGGCTGTCCCTGGGGGTGCCCAGGCTGTCCCCTAGGTGTCCCTGGGTGTGCCCTGGGTGTCTCTGGGGAGCCCTGGCTGTCCCCTAGGTGTCCCTGTGGGTGCCCTGGGTGTCCCTGGGGGTGCCCTGACTGTCCCTAGGGTGCCCTGGCTGTCCCCTCGGTGTCCCTCGGGGTTCCCTGCCTTTCCCCTACGTGTCCCTGGGGGTGCACAGGGTGTCCCTGGGGTTCCCTGGCTGTCCCCTAGGTGTCCCTGGGGGGGCCCTGGCTGTCCCCTAGGTGTCCCTGGGGGTGCCCTGGCTGTCCCTAGGGTGCCCTGGCTGTCCCTTAGGTGTCCCTGGGTGTGCCCTGGGTGTCTCTGGGGTGCCCTGGCTGTCCCCTAGGTGTCCCTGGGGGTGCCCTGGGTGTCCCTGGGGGTGCACAGGGTGTCCCTGGGGTGCCCTGGCTGTCCCCTAGGTGTCCCTGGGGTGCCCTGCCTGACCTCTAGGTGTCCCAGGGGGTGCCCTGGCTGTCTCCTAGGTGTCCCTGGGGGCGCCCTGGCTGTCTCCTAGGTGTCCCTGGGGGTGCCCTGGCTGTCTCTGTGGGTGCCCTGGCTGTCCCCTACGTGTCCCTGGAGTGACCTGGGTGTCCCTGGGGTGCCCTGGGGCGCCCTGGCTGTCCCCTAGGTGTCCCTGCGGGAGCCCAGGGTGTCCTCAAGGTGTCCCTGGAGGTGCCGTGCCTGTCCCCTACGTGTCCCTGGGGGTGCCCTCGCTGTCCCTCGGGTGCCCTGGCTGTCCCCTAGGTGTCCCTGGGGGCGCCCTGGCTGTCCTCTAGGTGTCCCTGGGGGTGCCCTGCCTGTCCCCTACGTGTCTTTGGGGGTGCCCTGGCTGTCCCCAAGGTGTCCTTGAGGGTGCCCTGGCTGTCCCTAGGGTGCCCTGGCTGACCCCTCGGTGTCCCTGGGGGTGCCCTGGCTGTCCCTATGGTGCCCTGGCTGTGCCCTACGTGTCCCTGGGGTGCCCTGGCTGTCCCGTACGTGTCCCTGGGGGTGCCCTTCCTGTCCCCTAGGTGTCCCTGGGGGTGCCCTGGCTGTCCCTGGTGGTGCCCAGGCTTTCCCCTAGGTGTCCCTGGGGGCGCCCTGGGTGTCCCTGGGGTGCCCTGACTGTCCCCTAGGTGTTCCTTGGGGGGGCCCTGGCTGTCACCTAGGTGTCCCTGTGGGTGCCCTGGCTGTCCTTGGGGTGCCCTGGCTGTCTCGTCAGTGTCCCTGGGGGTGCCCTGGCTATCCCTGGGGTGCCCTGCCTGTCCTCTAGGTGTCCCTGGGTGTGCCCTGGCTATCCCCTCTGTGTCCCTGGTGTCGCCCTGGCTGTCCCTAGGGTGCCCTGGCTGTCCCTTAGGTGTCCCTGGGTGTGCCCTGGGTGTCTCTGGGGTGCCCTGGCTGTCCCCTAGGTGTCCCTGGGGGTTCCCTGGGTGTCCCTGGGGGTGCACAGTGTGTCCCTGGGGTTCCCTGGCTGTCCCCTAGGTATCCCTGGGGGGGCCCTGGCTGTCCCCTAGGTGTCCCTGGGGGTTCCCTGGGTGTCCCTGGGGTGCCCTGACTGTCCCCTAGGTGTCCCGGGGGGGGCCCTGGCTGTCCCTGGGGGTGCACAGGGTGGCCCTGGGGTTCCCTGGCTGTCCCGTACGTGTCCCTGGGGGTGCCCTGGAGGTCCCCTAGGTGTCCCTGGGGGGCCCTGGCTGTCTCCTAGGTGTCCCTGGGGGTGCCCTGGCTGTCCCTGTGGGTGCCCTGGCTGTCCCCTACGTGTCCCTGGGGGTGCCCTGGCTGTCTCTGTGGTGCCCTGGGGGCGCCCTGGGTGTCCCTGGGGGTGCACAGGGTTTCCCTGGGGTGCCCTGGCTGTCCCCTAGGTGTCCCGGGGGGTGCCCCGGCTGTCCCCTAGCTGTCCCTGGGGGTGCCCTGGGTGTCCCTGGAGGTGCCCTGGCTGTCCATAGGGTGCCCTGGCTGTCCCCAAGGTGTCCCTTAGCTGCCCTGGCTGTCCCCTACGTGTCCCTGGGGGTGCCCCGGCTGTCCCCTAGGTGTCCCTGGGGGTGCCCTGGGTGTCCCTGGGGTGCCCTGACTGTCCCCTAGGTGTCCCGGGGGGGCCCTGGCTGTCTCCTAGGTGTCCCGGGAAGTGCCCTGACTGCTCCTGTGGGTGCCCTGGCTGTCCCCTAGGTGTCCCTGGGGTGCCCTGGCTGTCTCGTCAGTGTCCCTGGGGTGCCCTGGCTGTCTCGTCAGTGTCCCTGGGGGTGCCCTGGCTGTCCCTGGGGGTGCCCTGGCTGTCCCCTAGGTGTCCCTGGGGTGCCCTGCTTGTCCTCTAGGTGTCCCTGGGGGTGCCCCGGCTGTCCCCTCGGTGTCCCTGGGTGTGCCCTGCCTGTCCCCTAAGTGTCCTAGGGGGTGCCCTGGCTTTGCCCTCGTTGTCTCTGGGGGTGCCCTGGCTGTCCCTAGGGTGCCCTGGCTGTCCCTTAGGTGTCACTGGGTGTGCCCTGGGTATCTCAGGGGCGCCCTGGCTGTCCCCTAGGTGTCCCTGGGGGTGCCCTGGGTGTCCCTGGGGGTGCACAGGGTGTCCCTGGGGTTCCCTGGCTGTCCCCTAGGTGTCCCTGGGGGGGCCCTGGCTGTCCCCTAGGTGTCGCTGGGGTGCCCTGGCTGTCCCTGGGGGTGCACAGGGTGTCCCTGGGGTTCCCTGGCTGTCCCGTACGTGTCCCTGGGGGTGCCCTGGTGGTCCCCTAGGTGTCCCTGGGGGTGCCCTGGCTGTCCCCTAGGTGTCCCTGGGGGGGCCCTGGCTGTCCCCTTCGTGTCCCTGGGGCGCCCTGGGTGTCCCTGGGGCGCCCTGGGGTGCCCTGGCTGTCCCCTAGGTGTCCCTGCGGGAGCCCAGGGTGTCCTCTCGGTGTCCCTGGGGTGCCCTGGCTGTCTCCTAGGTGTCCCTTGGGGCGCCTTGGCTGTCCCCTAGGTGTCCATGGGGATGCCCTGCCTGTCGCCTACGTGTCCCTGGGGGTGCACTGGGTGTCCCTCGGGTGCCCTGGCTGTGCCCTAGGTGTCCCTGGGGGTGCCCTGGGTGTCCCTGGGGGTGCACAGGGTGTCCCTGGGGTTCCCTGGCTCTCCCCTAGGTGTCCCTGGGGGTGCCCTGGGTGTCCCTGGGGGTGCACAGGGTGTCCCTGTGGTTCCCTGGCTGTCCCCAAGGTGTCCCTGGGGGTGCCCTGGCTGTCCCTTAGGTGTCCCTGGGGGTGACCTGGTTGTCCCTGGGGTGCCCTGACTGTCCCCTAGGTGTCCCTGGGGGGGCCCTGGCTGTCTCTGGGGTGCCCTGGCTGTCCCCTACGTGTCCCTGAGGGTGCCCTGGCTGTCCCTGGAGTGCCCTGGCTGTCCCCTAGGTGTCCCTGGGGGTGCCCAGGCTGTCCCATAGGTGTCCCATGGGGTGCCCTGGGTGTCCCTGGGGTGCCCTGACTGTCCCCTAGGTGTCCCTGGGGGGGCCCTGGCTGTCTCCTAGGTCTCCCTGGAAGTGCCCTGGCTGTCCCTTTGGGTGCCCTGGCTGTCCCCTAGGTGTCCCTGGGGTTTCCCTGCCCCTCCTCTAGGTGTCCCTCGGGGCACCCTGGCTGTGCCCTCCGTGTCTCTGGGAGTGCCCTGGCTGTCCCTTAGGTGTCCCTGGGTGTGCCCTGGGTGTCTCTGGGGTGCCCTGGCTGTCCCCTCGGTGTCCCTGGGGGTGCCCTGGGTGTCCCTGGGGGTGCACAGGGTGTCCCTGGGGTTCCTTGGCTGTGCCCTAGGTGTCCCTGGGGGGGCCCTGGCTGTCCCCTAGGTGTCCCTGGGGGTGCCCTGGCTGTCCCTGGGGGTGCACAGGGTGTCCCTTGGGTTCCCTGGCTGTCCCCTAGGTGTCCCGGGGGGGCCCTGGCTGTCTCCTAGGTGTCCCGGGAAGTGCCCTGACTGCTCCTGTGGGTGCCCTGGCTGTCCCCTAGGTGTCCCTGGGGTGCCCTGGCTGTCTCGTCAGTGTCCCTGGGGTGCCCTGGCTGTCTCGTCAGTGTCCCTGGGGGTGCCCTGGCTGTCCCTGGGGGTGCCCTGGCTGTCCCCTAGGTGTCCCTGGGGTGCCCTGCTTGTCCTCTAGGTGTCCCTGGGGGTGCCCCGGCTGTCCCCTCGGTGTCCCTGGGTGTGCCCTGCCTGTCCCCTAAGTGTCCTAGGGGGTGCCCTGGCTTTGCCCTCGTTGTCTCTGGGGGTGCCCTGGCTGTCCCTAGGGTGCCCTGGCTGTCCCTTAGGTGTCACTGGGTGTGCCCTGGGTATCTCAGGGGCGCCCTGGCTGTCCCCTAGGTGTCCCTGGGGGTGCCCTGGGTGTCCCTGGGGGTGCACAGGGTGTCCCTGGGGTTCCCTGGCTGTCCCCTAGGTGTCCCTGGGGGGGCCCTGGCTGTCCCCTAGGTGTCGCTGGGGTGCCCTGGCTGTCCCTGGGGGTGCACAGGGTGTCCCTGGGGTTCCCTGGCTGTCCCGTACGTGTCCCTGGGGGTGCCCTGGTGGTCCCCTAGGTGTCCCTGGGGGTGCCCTGGCTGTCCCCTAGGTGTCCCTGGGGGGGCCCTGGCTGTCCCCTTCGTGTCCCTGGGGCGCCCTGGGTGTCCCTGGGGCGCCCTGGGGTGCCCTGGCTGTCCCCTAGGTGTCCCTGCGGGAGCCCAGGGTGTCCTCTCGGTGTCCCTGGGGTGCCCTGGCTGTCTCCTAGGTGTCCCTTGGGGCGCCTTGGCTGTCCCCTAGGTGTCCATGGGGATGCCCTGCCTGTCGCCTACGTGTCCCTGGGGGTGCACTGGGTGTCCCTCGGGTGCCCTGGCTGTGCCCTAGGTGTCCCTGGGGGTGCCCTGGGTGTCCCTGGGGGTGCACAGGGTGTCCCTGGGGTTCCCTGGCTCTCCCCTAGGTGTCCCTGGGGGTGCCCTGGGTGTCCCTGGGGGTGCACAGGGTGTCCCTGTGGTTCCCTGGCTGTCCCCAAGGTGTCCCTGGGGGTGCCCTGGCTGTCCCTTAGGTGTCCCTGGGGGTGACCTGGTTGTCCCTGGGGTGCCCTGACGACTGTCCCCTAGGTGTCCCTGGGGGGGGCCCTGGCTGTCTCTGGGGTGCCCTGGCTGTCCCCTACGTGTCCCTGAGGGTGCCCTGGCTGTCCCTGGAGTGCCCTGGCTGTCCCCTAGGTGTCCCTGGGGGTGCCAGGCTGTCCCATAGGTGTCCCATGGGGTGCCCTGGGTGTCCCTGGGGTGCCCTGACTGTCCCCTAGGTGTCCCTGGGGGGGCCCTGGCTGTCTCCTAGGTCTCCCTGGAAGTGCCCTGGCTGTCCCTTTGGGTGCCCTGGCTGTCCCCTAGGTGTCCCTGGGTTTCCCTGCCCCTCCTCTAGGTGTCCCTCGGGGCACCCTGGCTGTGCCCTCCGTGTCTCTGGGAGTGCCCTGGCTGTCCCTTAGGTGTCCCTGGGTGTGCCCTGGGTGTCTCTGGGGTGCCCTGGCTGTCCCCCTCGGTGTCCCTGGGGGTGCCCTGGGTGTCCTTGGGGGTGCACAGGGTGTCCCTGGGGTTCCTTGGCTGTGCCCTAGGTGTCCCTGGGGGGGCCCTGGCTGTCCCCTAGGTGTCCCTGGGGTGCCCTGGCTGTCCCTGGGGGTGCACAGGGTGTCCCTTGGGTTCCCTGGCTGTCCCGTGCGTGTCCCTGGGGGTGCCCTGGAGGTCCCCTTGGTGTCCCTGGGGGTGCCCTGGGTGTCCCTGGGGTGCCCTGGCTGTCCCCTAGGTGTCCCTGGGGGGGCCCTGGAGGTCCCCTTGGTGTCCCTAGGGTGCCCTGGCTGTCCCTTAGGTGTCCCTGGGTGTACCCTGGGTGTCTCTGGGGAGCCCTTGCTGTCCCTGGGGGAGCCATGGCTGTCCTT